>NC_081413.1:512323973-512400588 GCF_030272615.1 Cryptomeria japonica | reverse complement strand
AATATGTTGTAAGCATTAAAGTCGAGATGTTTCAAAATGTGGAGGCATATTTCTATTGAAAAGAAATTTGTAGTCAACAAAAAAAACTTCCTCAAGCAGTCAAAGCAGAGGTAGTCGAGGGAGTGGGATCTGGATCATCTTTCTTGTTCCATACATCAGTGGGGTCAAGAGTAGGGTATCCCTGACCTTTTTTTTGTGAATATGTACTTTAATATTTATACTTAATAGAGAAGGCCTATTCATCAAAAAAAAGAAATTTGTAGTCATAATAAACTATTTTTATTTAATCTTAATAGAAAAAAATATACAAACAAGTATTCAAAATCCACAATACAAAATGATAGACTTGAATATACCATCAAGATCTATGTCATAAAGATTCTTATGAGGAAAAAACAAGCCCTAAATAACACTCATGCACTAAATGTATTATCTTACGAGAAAGGATTATATGCTACACTTATATTGTCTCCATTCAAGGATTTTCAAACATCAAGCTCTACAATTACATTTCATGTTAACAAGAAAATGATAATGATGTAACCACACATATGCAACTTAAGAAATGTTTAATCAACCTTAGCCAACAATCCAAAAATCCTGATTGCCAACCTTATCAACTACTCATATCCTTTCTTTTATAGAAACAAGCTTGCTCAAAACCACCAAGTGATATTAAATATATCATGTTCCTCTAAAATCATTAGCATACAAAATTACATCCTCTCATTTATTTTTTCATGCTAATTTTTTTTGTAATGTACAACATATTAATCATTTCTCATTTTTTCATAAAACATACAAAGTGACCTCAAGAATATCAAACCCATGTGATGTACTCATCTCCATATTCCCTAGGTGCACCACAAATAGATATGATTTTTACATTATACTTATTATACAAGGTATACAACACACCTTTACCAACATCTATTTATACTCTACCTAGGATACATAACAATATTTGTGTTGGCAATTTGTTGTTGTTGATGTTTAGGTGTTGTCATTGATGTCAACCCTCTATGTTTTATTGGAGATGGTTGTTAGTACAATTACAGTCTTTCCCATTGGCCTCTATTGATGTGGTATCCTTGGTGATATAGTGATTTTTTTCACTTGATGCACTGGTGTGCATTGCTACAATGGAGATTGATAGAATTGTTTATATGCTTATATTATGTTGCTGATGTTATTTCTAATGAAATATATATTTCCCTTTGTAGAAATGATGCTATGATTGTTGGTTACTAGTGCAGTCTAATAGCTAGAGATCTAGAGGCATGTAAATGGTTGACATTCATGTTGTAGATTGTGTTGAGGATTGTTGCAAATTGCATTGACATTAATAAAGAAGATAGATGAGTGTTAAGAAAATGGTTGTATTGATGAATATGTTATTGTTATGAATGTTCACCTTCTTGGTGTTGATATCTAAACTCAATATTTTACATAGCCAATGATTCTTATGACTATGATGCTGCCTAATTATCCTACTATGGATGCTCACTTTCTATGGTGTTGATGTCTATACTCAGTATGCCAATAGGAGTTGGTGCTTGGTCTTGATAATTATGATAATTGTTCTATAAGATGTATGATAGTGATGCAATTGATGAAGTCCATTATGATGTATTTGCATAGAGGAGTTGTTGACGAAGTCATTAGTTTGATTGCTTGATAATAATGACTAGATATGTTGTTCTTGGTTAGATATCCAACTCAATCTGGTATTGATGTCTTACATAATGATGATAATGATAATGAATATGTTCACGTAAGACTTTCTCTTGTATACATATGATAATGATGGTGATGATGCTCATGGTTGGTAGTAGAGATGATATCATGATGATATGATATTAAGATGAGGATTAGATGCATTGAGACATGAATCAAAGGTATGAAGATGAATATTAGAAGCATGATGATGTAATGAATATGCTATTAATGTAGATGATGTCATGTCACTCTTTTTAGTCTTGAGTGAGCTAATGGTGCTACAAAGTTAATCTAGTTGATTGCAGAATGTTAGAGTTCATGATGGAGGAAAGTATATTAAAGTTAGTTTCAGAGAATGTTGTGCATTTATTTTCATTATAAGATAAGATTTTGTATTGATGGATATAGAGTTAATGCTCTATGGACATTACACTCCTATCTTTTTAGGTTACTAGAGTTGTAATTGATGTTCCTAATAACTATAGTTTGTTGGTAGTTTGGTTGTCTATCAAGATTGGTTCGAAGAATGTTTTGCATTAGTTTTTCTATTATTGCGGCTTGGAGGATATGCTTACTATGTTTGTGTAGTATCTCTATTCATGTTTCAAGTGATGATGTGCTCTAGAGGTATGCTTATGATGTTATGTTTCATGATTGTGTTTCTTGGCAACCTGGTTATCAAGTGTTATGTATCAGTTTATTTTTTCCAACTTGCCTGAGCCTAAAAAATTAAAATAAGTATTTGGAAACAATATTAGTGTTAAAGGAACATCCTTATGTGGTTCGTATGTCTGATTTGGTGCCGCATTTTGTCTAGAGTTAGTTTTCAAGGTTGTTAGTGATTATCTGATCGACAAGGTTTGTTCTCTTTCTTGTGCCATGTCCTTGATTGTCAATGCTAACATTGGAAGATGAGTTAAGTTTTATTTAGGTTCCACCTTTCGGTGTGGTGTTCTATATTGAGTAGTGGCATTGAGAGGTAAATATTTAGGAATGTTTGTAAATAAATGAGTAAGGGCATGAGGAATTTTTTTTTTCTTGACACAAGACTATGAAGTTTATTTTTATGTAAATGATCATTTCATTTTTTTATGTGAATTTTTGTTGTATAATGTTGGAGGATTAAGTAGTTTTTAGACTGAATGCTAACTCTTAAATCCATTTTACATTTAGGTTAACTCCTTCATGCTTTCATTCACCATATTCTCTTCTTATGAACTATGACTTTGTATTTCCACTTTGATAGGCGTCAGTATAGGGCAAAAGTGATTCAATTGCACTCTCTAAATTAAAGAAATAATTCACTAGTAATATAATTATTTTACTATCTACATTGCCTACATGATTCACTAGCATAAATAGGAAAATATCATTTGTTACTCTTATAGAATAGTCATCTTCTGAATCATGTACACATGCCTTAATATTGCAAATCTAACAATGATGTTGAATAAACTATATATGAGGTTATTCATGTAATTGGCTAGAGTTTAACCTAGTGATAACAATTGGGATTTAAATTTTATTATATACAATTAAAACTTGACACGTCATATCATCTTAAGTAGAAATATTTAAAAACCCATATAAGTCACATCCCAAGTTTAATTTTTATAGGAGTATTAGGTTTCTCATAGAGTTTACATATAGAGTTTCCTAGATAAAGATAGTTGTGTGTAGTAGTTATTGGAGGTTCCTACTATGCATGGTTGTATTTACCACTTTTGTGTTCTTCTATAATGCCCTTAACCTTTATTCACTAATCTTGATTTGGTTGTTGTTGACCATTTCAACACATGACATAGCTTGCATGTGAAATATGTTGGACAAATAGGACATAAACCAAGAAAGAATATGTTTTGAATGTTAGCATGTAACTACAATTGAGTCAATTTAATAGACAAAAGAACATATAGATTAATATTTAAGATGATATAAAAATATAATTTGAAAACCAAATATAGCATAATATGCGAATATAGTTGTTTATGATGCAAGGTGTGAACCTAAAGATATTGATATGCCAAATAAAAAATAGATACATCCATAATCAATTGATAGAATACCAAATTGTAATAGAAAAAGGTGAAAAATTGTTTAATTAATCATCAAACAAGCCAAACAATACATATAGGAATGTAGGTAGTTATAGTTTTTGATTAAGATAAAGGGGTTTTATAGGGACCCGAAACCCAAATTGAACAAAAAATAAAACACAGTAACTAGAGTCTAACCAATCGTTAATCAGCTACAGAAACAAGGGATTCATCCTAAAACAAAAAACCACAAAAAAAATAGACCTAAACATGACACACCAGAAAAACAAGCTAAGAAAGAGCTTTCATAAGCTCCACATTCTTCTGGATCACTTTATTATTAATCTCTTGGAGTTCCTCCATAATGAACCTTGAACTTCCAGTTACCTAATGTAGGTAGTTATAGTTACATAACTATGTACAGTTGCATAAAAGATGTTATAATTGCATAACAAAGATAATATTTGTACATAGTTATGCCAACTTTCTCCACTTATTACATTGTTCCTAAATATATAGCATTGAAACCTCAAGTTTCACCTAGCCAATGTACCTCTCCTTAAAGCTTACATCACAAAATTTGTTGATTATATTAAATAAATACATATTTTTTAGAAGATCTTCCTTTGAAGAAATAATCCAGATGAGGTGGAAATCCATCAAGCTACCTCATGACCCAAATGGTTGACCCTCATAAGGATGTAGCTTTGAGATGAATTCTTGAGCTCTTGGTCTTGAACTATTGAATCACAGACGCCAAACTATTTGACAACAATCCATTTTGAGATCCACACACATAGGGCTTTATAATGTTGTCTCTAACCCTCATAAGGGTTATAATTCTTGATCACAATCTCATGAACTCTTTGGAAAACTATCCATATTAAGGTCAACACCAAACCCCTTACTTGTCTCCAAAATGTAGACTCCATAATACATGTATTCTTCAAAACTATTAGCATTAAATAGAAAACTAAAAGGAAAGAAAGAAAGTAAATCTTAAAGTTCTTCTAATGCAAAACACCATCCGAAAGAGAGAAGATAACTTGATATGATGGAAATCCTCCATCTTTTGGTACCTCTAGCCTCTAAGAAGAACCAATTATACTTTATCCATTTGATGTCTTAGATGAGTCTTTAAAGGCCTTGTTAGGTGTAGTAGAAACAACCTCAAAAGTCCAAGAATAAATTTTTGAAGATCCATTGGCAACATTAATAAACCCATCTATAAGATACTCAACAATTGTTTTAAATTCTTGGATTGCGCTTTTTGAAGCACTAGTAGAAAGAAGATAGATTGCTTGATTACCATATTTGAGGAAAGTTATACTAATTGTTTGGCATCCTAAAAAACTCATAAAACTAATTTTAGTTTCATCTTCTCTTGTAAAGAAAGTTATCTCCAAATTACCACTAATATGAGATGCATTCAAATAAATATGTAACCATTTATGAGTCCCCATATGTTGTAAATGAATGATTATCCGTTGATAGTAACCAAATTGCTTGGCCATGATGCTAGCAATGAGTTTAGGACATACAAATTCCTTGTACAAACTTTGGAACCATTTAAGTATTTAATGACACTCAAAATTGATGTAATTCTTTGAAGAATTGAATTTATTCATCATACTGCATGAATCATCTAATGCTAGACAATTTGAAAGAAGAAATAATTTACCAATCTATCATCAAGAATTGATCTTTGTACTTTGAATAATAGATCTAACAAAAGCCTCCTTATATCACCATTTGTAACATAGCTTTCAAAATTAGAACAACTTATCACTCCAAAGTTGAAACTAACTCAATTTCTTATATCTAAATAGACCAAAATAAGAGGATGAAGCCATTGGGCATAAATATGGCCACCTACATTCTTGGAAAAAAAAACCTAACTACAACCTAAAAATAGTAAGAGAGGGGTGACAATGAAATGTTTTATGTGAGGATGACATAGAAATTAAAAATAGGATGTAATGAGTTTAATGCTGTAGAACCTTTTTATCCTTGTAGCCTTCTATTAACAATCAACACACTTAGTTTGAATCCTACTCTTCTAGAATGCAATTTGCTGGTTTTGGTGTATGCTATTTCTAGGGTGCTATTTATTCGTCAAAATGCATGGTAATGGTTTCTCTACACCATCATTTTGCCTTGTATTTGATCATGTAAAACACTAGGCTCTAACACAAAACTAGTATGATAGCTACTCGACTGATTAGCAGAAGAGAGATGGGAAATATATGTTTTTTTACAACAAAACTTCACTGCATGCAAAATATCTTCAAGGACCTTTGCAATGGCACCCAAGCACATTTGTGATGTCAAGGATTCTATTTTTCACTCTTCACACCATTAATTTTCTACACCTTCATCCTTCCATTGCAACATTCGTTTCCAACACTAACATAGTCACTAGCAAAAAAAATTCAATGCTCTGGTATCATTGTCATAAAGTGAATGAATAAAAACAAAACATAATAAGCATTTTTTTAATCTAAAAGTAAAAAATAAAAACAAAAACTATTATCTTTTGCCATTATTAGAACTATTTGGACATATGGTACACATTTGCACATATGATTAAGTTTGAAAGTGAAGTGGATTGGAAAACTAGGAGCCATATCAAGAAAAAGAATTTTTGAATGCATAAGGATATAATCACACTTCATCTTATCTAACAAAGAAGTACATGCATACTAACAATCAAGGTGATATAAAAATAAAAAATAAAAGTTAACAAATATGAATCGGTTTTTATTTTGAAAATAAAGGGAAAAAAATTACTAAAAGATTTTCAAAGAGTAATAATTATTGTTAAAGTTCATATGATAAAAATTCAAAGAAGTTTTTCACAAGCCTACCACTTCTAAGAAGAAAATGAATTCATAAAAGCAACAAACACAAAATCTTAAGGAAAGATAGACTAGAATGATCAAACCAAATCATTATAGAGTAAAAAAAATTGTGAAAATTGAGTAAAAGATAGAAATTCCTAGTCTATAACCTTCTAGTTGTGAAAAGGCTTATTTAACCAATCAACTTGCAACAACATTCAATTTTCTAGAAATATGAATAAAGAAAATAGAATCAAAGCTTCATTAAAGATAGACAATCTATTTTTCATTAATTGTCAACTTTCAAGAAAATTCATAAAACCTCATATTAATTAAAAGAGAGAACAAAACCATTAAATCCATTTCACAAATTATTTTCCCCTAACTCAACTCGCTAATTTTTTCCAAAAATCAGAAGGATGGCTCAAGCTTCTATTAATTCCAAACCTCAAGCAAAAGATGAAAAAACTTAATCCTGACCATATGAATTCACAAGTAATTGATATGTCAAATAATTAAAAACAGATATACCCATAATTTATAAAAAATTAAACCTGTCCATATGAATTCAGAGATAATTGATATGTCAAATAATAAAAAAACAAATATAGTAGAATGCTAAAGGCAAGTGATAACAGATAAATAACAGAAAATAAGTATTTCCGTATATAGTACAACACAAAACAAAAAAATGGCCCTATGCATGCTTAAACTGTCAGAGTATGGAAAACAAACCACCTCGTTTTCATTAAAATTTCTTTAACGTTGTCTGTACATTTCCTTCATGCAGTTTGTACATCTAACACATACAAACGCCCTACAGCTAATATTTCTTAATATTGCCTTGGACGTCGCCATGGATGTTTTTTGGGCCAACTTGAAACCAAAGACAATGGCTTGAGAGAAATCAAATGTTTTGGTTGTTTTAGCTACTCCTGGTAGGGCGAAAGAAGTTTATATTGTAGTATTGTGGCTATTTGACCAGTGTTATTTCCTAGTGGCCTATCCCATGACTTGGCCCAGAGGGTAGTTTATTCTTCAATATGCTTCCTAATCTCCAATTAATCTTAACATCACCATTATTGATATATGCATTGCCCACTCCTGGGTTTGGCCCAGAAGGCAGTTTATTCTTCAGACTATCGATTTTCTTATGAGGTCGCGTGAGCTGCATGTGACCAACTGCTGGGCTATGCTTCGATCTTGACAGGCGCTGGTTCAGCCCTAATCCTGATTCATCCACACGTCTCTTAATTTCAGGCTGTTCTTCTTTGGCATGAACGACTTGAAATAAATATTTGTGTCTTACTATTTTACGTGCACCTGCACTTTCAATATTGTAAATTATCATCATCATAAACAACACCATCATCAATGTGTTGGCCATACAACTACTTCTCCTCATCGCCACCAAAGCCGGATTTGATCAACCTGGGTAGAATAGAGCTGAAAAGATCTTAGCTGCTGTATTTAGTGGCTCTGAATCAGAGGGAGAATAAGAAAGGAGAAGGAAAACAGATTATAATCCTGTGTTGGAAGAAGCAAGTGAAGTTGCGGACGGAAAGAACAAGAGCAGCAATCCAATATATGGAGAGAGAAAAAAATATCTTCATTTCGTGGGAATGGGTTTGATTGCGAATGCAGGGAATTGATTTCATTGCTCGTGCTTGACAAATTTGTTTTGCCTGCGTATTCGATCACAATAACAATTTCGTGCTGAAGCCGCAAGACGAAAAAGTCCAATTTGACATGAGAGGGAGTTTTACAGGAGGTTTGAGCATAAGACTCGGAAATCGTTTTGAAAATTGAAATTGACCAGTTGGCATGTGCATCGGCTACAAAACTAAGCTGCTGCACAATTTCAATTCATACCGTATCTTGATTTTGTATGTGTGAAAAGGAGTTGCAGGGCTTGTTGACCACTTGGATTCATACAGATTTTATTTCTCCCAAGATGAATGTCGAAGAACACGAGGATGTTGAAATTTGAGGCGCGGATGCTTGTTTAATGTGGTCAAACTGTACAGTTGTTTGGAACGCTTTCAGACACAATTATATCACGTCAGGTGCCTCCGTTTTTAATAGGGAGGAGAAAATGTCTGCTAGTGAGGTGTTTTCAACATGTCATTCGAAAAATTTCGCTTTTTTCCTGAGGAAATAGCAACTATCATATAACTTAAAACGAGAAACACATTATGTTTAGTTAATATTATTGATTATTTTGTGTATTTATTAAAGAAAAATATTATAAAACAGTAATTGTTTTTGTCAACTAGAATAATAGATTTTGAAAACTTAAATAGTTTTTTTAAAAAATTAATTCATAATGATGATTTGAAAGTTGAAATTGTAATTACAGTGAAGGTTAGTTGATATTAGTTTACATAAATAGTTTATTATTTAGTAATTGTGAGTCAATAATCTTAACTTGACTAAATTCTTGCTAGTTATATTTTGCACCAAAACAATAAATTGGTAGAAAAAATAGAACATTATTTTAATAAGTGCAAATCATTTTTACAATCATATAATTATCTTTAGTGCATAATTGCATTCAGTGTAAGTCATTTAAAAAAAATAAAATCTACAATTTAAAAGTCAAAGTGTGATTTTATAAAAGAAGATTTCATTGAAGGCGTAATTAAATTTCATATTAACTTGACCTATCACTTATACAATACAAAAAGGACTATTATGATGATTATAATAGTACTCAATTTCATTCAAGAAATGACAAAACATTAGTAAATACGAAATTTGAGCCACAAATTAATGTTGGAATAAGACTTATATTATTGATACAATTAAAATTTTATCACGAGAATTAAATGCATTGAAAATGCAATTAAATTTAAATAATTATTCTATTTATACAATAATTGTTTCCAAGATGAATCAATAATAAAATAAATAAATGATATTTTCAAAATTATTAAATAAGAATTAATTATAGACTATATAATTGTTATTCCAAAAAAATTAATTATATATGATGATTAGATAAATAAGTAAAAATAAATTATTGAATGCATTATTATACCCACCTTTGGAAAAAACTAACAATGCTAAATAAATAGAATGAAATGTTACATAAATAAAGAGTTCTAAAGGAAAATAAATTTTCATTAAGTTAATTTAATAAGGCTTACATATAGATATGTATAAATTAATATAGAGTGATAGGTTATAAGATACATTATAAATGTTAAGAAATTGACATATTAAATCAAACTACTAATTTTAAATAATAAATGTAAATAAAGATAGTGACATTTAATTTTAAATAAGAAGAAGAGGTGCAGATTTGTACTAAACGATAAAATTGGAATAGCATAAGGAACTATTACATTGCTAAGGGATAAATTCTCCTAAAATAACCCTTAAAAACTAATAGTTTTAAGACTGTACTAATGATAAACAATAACAAGTTTTATTATGTGAGCACTTTTAAGATGATTATGTAGATCTAGATTCATTTTGGGTGCTCCAATGTATGTGTTCCCGTGACATTTTTAGACATTAACTGTGAATGATATTTAACTGATGTTCAATAATAATATATGAATGCAATCAAATATATTCAAATATAGGTGCATAGATCACACAAATTTGTATTTAGTTTACTCAAATTGAAGAAGAATGACATTATTGACCATAATTTGATTAGAATTTTGACAAATAAAGTGTTACATCCTAGGTTGTGCGATAAATATTGTGTCCATGAAAATTATACGGAACATGGAAATGGCAACCCAATGTGGATAATAAATGTATTGTAATTGGTGCACCAATAGGAATAATACACACTTCATCTAGATAAATTATAAAAAATGTGTGTGTATATGGACAAGATATATAAATGTGTGTAAAAAAATGAGTAAGAGAATAGAAAAGTATAAAAACCTTCACAAAAAATTGTGGCATCTTTCTTATGCCAATATTAGTTCATTCTTTAAATTTAGGCACAAAACTAGATGGAAAATAGCATGGGTATTGAATTCTCTAATAATAAAAATACTAAATGTGGTACGACAAGTAATTAATGAAATAAATAGAATGTTGAACGATTCTTAGTTATTTATATTGATGGAAGTTGATGATTCTTAAATTGGACTTTATCTTTATGCGCTCAACAACCACTCCTAGATCTTGAAAATTAGATCTAAATGTTAAATCTTATACCTAATAGCTTCATGTATCTTATAATTCTCTTGGATTAGATTTTGTTTAATTTTGTTTTGACCTTATGCAATTTTTGCATGTATAATATGATTATTTCTATGATAGCCACTTACCTTGTAGGTTTATACCTTTGTTGTTCTACAATAATTTGAGATCATGGAATTATTTATGAACACTTCTTTGTTATCTATAGAACTAGGGTTAATGTTTAGCACTTTCACAAATGTCTTATTCAAAACCATTGTTATTCTTTCCAACAAGAATATAGAATATCAAAGGAATGCATAATGTAATACACCTAATTCAATTTTTACAAATATAAGTGTAGAACTATTTATAATCTAATCTTCTAAAAGACCAATAACTTAACTACTATAGATAAAAATACAAAATTATTTTCAAACCCTGGTAATATTTAATATTAAAGATCAAATGATAAAAAATCAAAGAGGTTTTCCATAAACCCATCATGTGCAAGAAGAAAATGAATCTATGAAATCAACAAAACACAAAATCTTAAGGAAAACTAGACTAGAATAATCAAACCAAATCATAATGTAAGAGTTGAAGAAACTATGATTTCCTAGTCAATTACATTCTAGTTATGATTATCATGAGAGATCCAGTTAACCATTTAACTTGTGACAACGTTCCATCTTCTAGGAATATGATTAAAGAAAATGGAATCAAAGTTTTAGAAAAGATGAATCTACTTGACTTAAGACATAAACCTTCAAAAAAACTATTGGAACCTTTTATTAATCAGAAGAGAGATAAAAGTCATAAAATCTAGGTTTGAAATTATCTTTTTTCAACCTAGCTCAAAGGCTTTATGGAAGACTAGAAAGGTGGTTAGGCTTCTATCTAGTTATTAATGTCAATTCCCAGTTAGAAGAGAGAAAAACAATAAACCTAATCATATGAATTTAAAAATAATTGATATCGAATAATAAACTACCACTTGCACTAAAAAGAGGTGCAATGGTTATGCTGATAATACAATATATTTTGATAATACTAAAAATAATAGAAATAAAAAAATGTGTTTAATAATTTTAATTAATTTATAGTAAATGAATTGTTTCTAGAATAAAAAAATTAAATATGAATGAGTTAAACGTTAAATTTTATATTGTTAAATATTTTTAAAACTATAAAAATGATTAACTTAAGAGACACCTTAAAAAGTCTATCGGCTTAAAAACAGACACCCGTGATTAATAAGTAGAATGCTAAAAGCATGTGATAATGGATAAAGTACAGCGTCTATAGTACAACACAAAAACCAAAATCAGTCCCTATCCATGCTTAAACTTTCGTACTAGGAAAACAAATCAACTCGTCTACATCAAAATTTCTTAACACTCTCTGTACATTTTCTTCATGCACTTTGTATCTGTAACAAATACAAACGCTCTACAGATTGTATTTCTTAATGTTGCCTTGGACGTCGCCATGAAATTTTATTGGGCCAACTCGAAGCCAAAGACAATTGGCTGAGAGAAATCAAATGTTTTGGTTGTTTCAGCTATTCCTTGCAGGGCGAAAGAAGTTTATATTGCAGTAGTGTGGCTACTTGACCAGTGTTATTCCTTAGTGTCCTGTACTCCTGATCTCCCATTATTCTTGACACCACCCTCGTTGTTATATGCATTACCCATTCCTGGGCTTGGCCCAGAAGGCAGTTTGTTCTTCAATGTTTCGATTTTGTAGTGAGGTCGCCTGAACTGCATGTGACCAACTGCTGGGCTATGCTTGAATCTTGTCAGGCTCTGATTCAGCTCTAATCCTGATTCATCCACACGTCTCTTAATTTGAGGGTGTTCTTCTTTGGAATGAACAACTTTAAACGAATACTTGAGTCTTGGTATTCTACGTGCACCTGCACTTTGAATATTGTAGAGCATTGTGATGAGAAGAAACACCATCATCAATGTGTTGGCCATACAACAACTTCTCCTCATCGCCACCAAAGCAGGATTTGATCAAGCTGGGAAGAATAGAGCTGAAGAGATATTAACTGTATTTAGTGGCTCTGAATTAGAGGGAGAATAAGAAAGGAGAAGGAAAACAGATTATATTCCTGTGTTGGAAGAAGCAAATGAAGTTGCGGACAGAAAGCACAAGGGCAGCAATCCAATATATATAGAGAAAGAAAAAAGAAACTTCCATTTTTTGGTGAGTGGATTTGATTTCCGAAAACAGAGGATTGATTTCATTTGTGAAAAAAGTCCAATTTGGCATAAGAGAGGGAGTTTTACATGAGGTTTGAGCATAAAAATGGGAAATCATTTTGAATATTAAAATCGATTAGTTGCGGCACGTGGATCGGCTACGAAAATGAGTTGCTGCACAATTTCAATTCATGCCGTTTTTATGTTGGAGGAGAATAATGTCGAATAAAACGAGCATGTTGAAATTTGAGGCGGGGCTGCTTGTTTAATGTGGTGAAGCTGTAGAGTTGTTTGGAACGCTTTCAAACACTATTTTATCGCGTCAGGCGCCTCAGATTTTAATAGGGAGGAGAAAATGTCTTCTAGTGAGGCGTTTTTCACATGTCATGCGAAATTTCAACAGTTTTTTCTCAGAGGAAATAGCAGCCATCATATAATTTTAAACAAGAAACACATTATGTTTATTTAGTATTATCATTAATTTTTTTTTGTGTATTTAGTGGAGATAAAGATTATAAAATAGTAATTGTTTTTGTTCAGTAGAATAATAGAGTTGTTAAAATAGATCTAGAGTGAAAACTTAAATAACTTCAGATTAAAGTTATGACAACATTAATTTTTACATTAACAATAATAGCGAGAGTGTTTCTCATCTCTTTTTCTAATGTTCTTTTTTTAGGGATATTTGACCCTTTTGTTGGGGTGTGTGGAACAAAGTCTATTGGCATGTCTCTTCTTTGGCTGAGTTTTTTGATTAGTGGGGCAAGGCCTCTATTATGACCTCTTTTCTTCAAGTTGCTTGGGCTCTTGGCCCCTCCTTTATTATCTGGTTGGAGAGGAATTGTAGGATTTTTTAAGATGTGATGTTGGTGGCTCCTCACTTGTGGTGGAAAATTCTTCATTTTTTGGGATAAATTGTTTCAGCAAAATGTGATTTGATGGAAATAGTGGATCCTCGAGATGTTGATTGTTGCAATCGTCTTCATATTTATCCTCGGCAAGGATAGATCATGAGAAAAAGATGTAGACATCCTCTTCGGAAGATTAACAGGTAGGGGTGTTGGTCTCCTCCTCCTCAGGGAGTTTTGAAACTCAACATGAATGGTTCTTCTTAGGGAAACCTTGCTCATGCTGGTATTGGTGGAGTTGGTGAGGAGAATTCTAGGACGGTTCAATTTATCTTTTCTGTTTATAAGGGTCTTCATGAATATTAACAATTCGATGGAGGCTCTTGCCATTTTATATGTTATGGAGCGTAGTTGTCAGATTGGGTGGAGAAGGATTATTTGTGACTCTAATTCCCAGGTGGTGGTGAATTTATTGAATATGCGGACTTTAGAAGGTGTTAGTTGGCATTTAGCTTTGGTTGTTAAACATATTCTTATTTTGTGTGCTTCTTTGTATTCTATTACTTTCAATCATATTCCTAGAGAATGGAATGAAGTAGCAAATTGTTTGGCCAAATGGGCCTCTGATCATATGCAAAATTGGAACATTGTGGATAGGGGCCAATTACCTCTAGATTTATCTCAAAAGTTGGACCACTTAGTGGAGCTTGACAGGGCAGTGCAATGCCCTTGCTTTGTTATTCTTCTAGTTTGAATAATTTTTTACCCCTATTTCAGTTTAATATTATAATTGGTTCATATTGATGACTTGATAGTTGATATTGCAGTTGGAGTGAAGATTAACAATTATTGGATTGTATAAATAGTACATTATTGTGATAGTTATGTGTCATTGATTGTGGATTTCTTAAATTCTTGATAGTTATTTTTTGTACAAAAATGGTAAAATGGTATTAAATAATAGAATATTTTTAAGTATGAATAATTTTTTTCAAACATATAAGTAAGTATATTCAATTTGTAATTACATTGAGTATAAGCCTTTTTCTCCCTAATAATTTATAATTAAAAGGTCAACAATATAATTTTATAGATAACATGTCAATGAAGGCATAGTTGATTTTCATACTAAGTGAATTTGCCACTTTCCAAATATGGAAGGACTATTATGATGATCATAGTAGTTTTTAGTGTCAATCAAGCAACAAAAAAACAATAATAAAATTAAAATTTGAGCTTCAAATTAATGTTGGAATAAGACATATTTTTGATATAGTAAGAATTTCATCACAAGAATTTAATGCATTAAAAATGTAAAAAGATTTAAATGATAATTCTATACAAGAATTTACTATTCCCAACATGATCCAATAGAAAAATAAATAAATATTTATTTCAAAAAATAAGAATTGTCTATAAAATCATTATTCATTTTTTAAATTATTATAATGATGATTGGCTAAATCAATAAAATAAAGTTCATTTGATGGATGCATTATTATTCCTACATTTAGGAAAAAAATAATAATGATAAATAAATACAATGATTTTTTTTTAATAAATATATAGTTGTAGAGGAAAATAAGCTTTCATTAATTTAATTCAACAAGGCTTGTATAGATCTTTATAAATTAACGTAGAATGATTAGTTTTTGATAAAGATAAATGGGTTTTACATGGTCCCGAAACCAAAAGTTTTACAAAAGCCAACCATCAACCAACAGATAGAAACCAACAACAAAATAGGGGAGCACCCCAGAACAGACATGAAAGCAAAAGAGACACATACAAAAAAACAAAAGCACTCAAATAAGAGAGTGCACCGACTCCTTGTTCTTCTGGATGGTAATCTTATTGATTTCCTCCAGTGCTTCCATAATGAATCTGGATGTGCCCTTATTGCTGCTCCTGCTTCTGGTCCTGGAACTAGGGCCCGTGGTTTTGTTGCCTCTAGCAACAATGTCTTCACCTCCAAGATCTTTCTCAGCTTCATTGTGAATGGATCTGTACTAAGCAACCATGACATTGATCTTTTAGAATGATTAGTTATATAGCATATGATAATAAATATTAATGGATTGAAATATTAAATAATATTTTTAAACAATAAATATGAATAAAGATAATGTTATTAGTTTTAAGTAAGAAGAAAATGTGTAAATATGTTGTAAGTATTAAGAGTGGCAAGGGTGCCTCTATTTGTAATCTACCTCAAATATAGAATAGTCACCACACCCTATGAGAGGTTAAAATTATAACTCTTGTTTATTTCTAGATGCATAGATCCAACCTCTAATCACAAAAAATCTCTAGTTTTGATTAAAGGGGAAAACTAGTTTTATAGTGACCAAAAACCCAGAGTTAACAGAAAACAAGAAATATCCAAAACAACTAGGACCCAACCACAAAAAAGATACCAACCAATCCAACAAATCAAGGCAAGGACAAAAATGCTTTAGTTGTGTGTGTTCTTGCTTCTTTTTATTTTCAAAATTTCTACTCCCTACTTTAATATATAGACTTGTAGCATTATGGATGTACTATATAAATCTACTAGATAGCTAGAAGATACACTATCCTAATTTAACCCATATAAAAGAATATATTTTGTGTTGTGCTTTAATGATAAAAATACCAACACTTAGTTGCACAAATTATTCTAAGAGGATACATAAGTGTAGATTTATTTGAAATACTCCAACATATGTGTTCCTATAACATGCTTAGAATCCTTGAATGTTAATGATATTAAATTGATGTTCAATGATACTATATGAATGAAATCAAGTACCTTTTAATATAGGTGCATAGAAATAAATCATACAAATATGTATTTAGTTGACTCTTATTCAAAAAATAATAGGAATAATTAGTCCTAATTTGAATTAATTTTAAAAAAATAAAGGATTAGATACTTGGGTGTGTGATCAATATTGTGCCCAAGAAACTTATATGGAACATGGAATCGTAAAACGAAGGTGGATAATAAATGTAAGGGGATTGGTGCACAAATAGGCATACCATATGTATAATCTAGGTAAATTTTTAAAATGTGTGCACATATGGATAAAGTTAGAGATAAATGTCTAGGAATGTTTAAACAAATGAGTATGGGAATGGGAAGAGGATCATAACTTTAAACAAAATTGTCTTTTTTTTCTTTTTTCTTGTGTAAATATGTTAAATCATTCTCTCAAATTGGCCACAAAACTAAATGAAAAATAACATGAGTATTTAATTTCATAATAAAAAAATATTAAGTATAATAAATCAAGTAATTAAGGAAGTGTTTGTTTATAGATTTGTCATCTAACTCTATATTATTACACCTACACAAATGACAAATAAAATAGCTAGTTGAGTCAAATAATGATATTTTATAGTGACTCTCTTCTTATTTTACAAAGAACAACTACCTTCAAATGATATAGAATGAATAGAATCCATTTGTGCTTTTAACCAGAAAGAAGATGAAGTGTGTAGCTTTTAACTAGAAAGCTTTAAAAGGAAATTACTAAAACCAAATGTTAAAATTGAATTGAATGCAAAGATTCTATACCACATCACTTAAGATTTTATAATATGAACATGAGTTATTTCTGCAATTCTCATTCAAATACATACCATTCATAGTAATGTGCATGAGTAAAATTTCAGCTATTTGAACATATAATGGAAAGCTATCCAAATAGTATTGCATCCAACTTAAGAAGGAAGAACCAATCATCAACCAATAGAACATATTTTATGATTTCAAAAATTTCATTTAGATAACCTTCATTCTTTCATTCATTCATCTATATGTATTCCTCATAAAAACCATACCTTAAATAACTATATAATTTAAATATAAAAGGAACCTAGGTTGGGCGAGAGGGGGTAGTGTCATCAAAAACTTGAAAGACAAAGTGGTGGCAGCCTATGTGACCAATCTAGGTATCCAAACCTCCAGCATGGCTAAGGTGATGAGAACATTTCATGACATTTCCATTGCCAAAAATAAAAGATGAAAGTTAATCATCGTAGGTGATTCCAACAATGTTATTACGATGTTACAATGCACAACAAAACCAAGCTGGTAGGTGGTGGGTATCATTTCTAGTTTTCAAGGTGTCACTGCTACATTGGAGCACATGATATATCAACATATCCTCAGAGAAGGCGACAAGAATGCAGATAGTTTAGCCAACATATGTCCTTTCTCCAAGGGGATTAAAATCTAGACAAATCAACATGAACTGCCCACATATATTAATGCCATTATTAATGAGGATATTAAAATTTGTAAGTCATTAAGATTTTAAAATCACCTTTTTTCAGATCCTGGGTGAGAATGTTGCTTGTCTCCACAGAGGTTTCAAAAGGGATGACCTATCGATAATCTAGAAAGATGTGACATTTCTCTTGATGAGATTTGTCACCATCAATGGGTATTTTAAGTGCTTCCACTCCCAATTGTTTCCCATGCTTAATCATTTAATGTAGGGCATCATAATGAAATTTCCCTTCTATATTTTCTCATCCATTTCACAATCTCCTATGGTAGAAAATCTAAAGTTACCCTTCCTTTGCACCAAGTTCTCATTTTGTCCCTTTATAATTTTCACCTTAGGTTAACCCCTACTAGTGGCCCTGACATTAATCATTTTGGCCTAGTCTTGTGTGTTGAGTTACCGATCAACTTGGTTGAGAACTAAAGCAACCCTGAAGGCTCAGAATAATCCCACCTGGGTTAACCCTTATAGGATTGCTACATCAAAACTCCCTTTCCCCCCTTGTTGGTGGATACTTTGTTAAAAGAAAATAATTATTGAATGAGATTTAGAGACAACTTCTTCCTAGTCAACTAGGTCTAAATGGACCTCTGACAATTATGTGAACAATGCTACTACCCCTCCCTCTCCTCCTCCCCTTGGCTCCCTCACTCTTCTACTATGAATCCTCTAATTAAGGAGGAATTTCCCATCTTTGTGGCCAAAGTGAATGAACTTTGTGAGGTGTTTAATAAGCATAAACTAGTCATATGTTGGCTTGTGGGACAATTGGAGGTGGCAAAAACAAATCAATAGACTCGAAGCCCTCGTTGAAGAAGATGCTAGAGACTCAAGTTGGGATATGGACAATAAGGACCAGGGTGCTTGGATGGTGGTAGGTAAATTTGTTGAAATTGTTGAAAAGTGGCAAGGTTTGGAGAACACAGTGAAGGAGGTTAATGAGAAAATAAATCAACATAATGACATGAAGGATTTGGTGGAAGTGGTTGAGATGTTGCATAATAATCGAGACTCCATGAAAAATAAAATGGAGAATATGTTTTCTTAGAACATGAAGATGATCAAGAAGAACTCTGCTGGTCTTCAAGCCATACAAGATGAAATCACAAGGAGGCGAGTAAAGAAGGAACACCATTTGGAGTACTTCACTACCACTCTTCTAGAGGAGTCTATGTCGAAGGTGAAGGAAATATTTAATTCCCTGGCCATCTCCTATATGAAAGGTTCTAATAGGAAGCTCTGTTTTTTGAGAAAAAAAGGCAAAAAAATTAGTTGGTATAGGAAGTTGGTGTTTTCCCTCACTAGGTAGGCCATTGATTTATGCATTCAGTGGGGGTGTGTCCTATTTTATTTTTGTTAGTTTATTTTTAGGGTTTTGTTAGTTTTATTGGATGTCTACTAGTTTTGGTTCCTTTTTGGTAGTAGGAATTGTAGTCTTGGGTCCTCACCCCTAGAAAGCCTTTGGTTTTTGTTTCTCACTACTTTTGTAGATATGCAAAGATCCAAGCCTCTCCCAATTTAATATATTCAAAACTATCTTTTTAAAATAATGGCTTCTTGAGGACGTTCTTTTTAAAGATAACTTAGGTAAGCTCATCAAACTAAAGAATTTAAAGAAACAACCATCAAGAGCCAATAGTTCTGAAAAATATAATAATTCCTTCAAACCATAAGAAAATGAATTAATTAATGATGACCATCTCCTCTCGTCATTCCTCTTTTCCTTCTTCTTATGCTTCTTCTACTATCATGTTCTCCTGCACCTTTTGTGCTTCTTATGCTTTTAATATTGTCTTGTAGGCCCTAGACATGATGATGATAAACGTCAATAGTTTACTGCTTGGGCTATTGGTGATACTGATTCTCAACTTTTGTTTTCTTATCATATGATTTGCCTCCATCAATTTCTTGCATGTAGTGTCAACCTCGGTGTTAAAAGTTCAAAGATAAACTACCATGCTCACAATTTTTTCCAAGGATGCCCCATTTACCATGGTTGTAGAGAGCAGATCTTATTTAAGGATCTTCCTATAACTTCATCTTACTTATGTAATTTCATGTAGTTTCTCTTTGTTTTCTTCAAAAGGATCCACTCCCAAGATTGTGAAGTTTCTTCTTAATTATTTCAAATTAGTATGAAATTGGCCCAATGTGCTCCTTATCTCAGTATGCAACTCTCCAAGCACAAATAACTTCCATTCAATCATGCCCATCCAAGTTGCAGATTCATTTTCCTTATGATTGGTGATAATCTTCTCAATAACCAAGATGATTGAATGGATTTTTGTGATCTCTTGTAGCTCCTTAAAGAGCATTGTCAGACTACTATTCTCTTTCTTTTCATTTTTGTCATTATGCATATATATTTTTCATATTTTCTTACATTTGGGTATAGACTCCCATGGCTTTCATAATAGACATGACCCCATCATGAGTAAATTTTTCCAACCACTCATCACCTTCTTTTTTAATAAATTGACATTTTTTATTTCTTCCAGCTTATCAGAATTTAAACCCTCTATTGTGATGCTAGGAGTTCTCTCTATTGAGTGATCATTTATTTGCAAAATAACTTTGATGAAAGATGTCATAGTAATTGCCTTTTCAATTTTGCATTATTTTGTTCTACATATTTGACCCTCTTTGATAGCATTCTCAACAAGAATTTGGTATGATAAATATGACCCTCAAGAGTTGAAGGCCCCATATCAATCCTACTCAAATTAAAGTCTTCCTTTGTGACTTCATGCTCATTTTTATCACCAATACGGTCTGCAATATATCCAAAATCCAATGGCCTATGTCAAGGTTAGAAACCATCGTTTAAATTCTTCTATCCTTTTTAGTTTTGGATGTATCTTTTAGCAACTTGGCCATTGCATCAATCTTGGTATCTATCATAGTAGTATATCTTTTATTTTTATCCACTACTTTCTTCAACCAAGGAGGAGAGGTGACTATAGAAGAATTAGCATTTGTAGTCACAATTGTAATATCATGTGGCATAGATTCATCCAACATTGGAGACTTGGGAGAATTAAACAAATTAGATATATTATCTTCACCAAACTAGTCGAAGATGAGAGAGTCAATGTCTAGAGCAATGTTAATAGGTTGGCACTTTGACATCTATCTTTTTATTTGTTTTCTCCTTCAATGGCACTGGTGCATCCTCTTCATACATGTCCTTTAGCATTCTATTATCTTTAGGTTGTTCTCCACCTCCTCCTAATTGTGAGCTAATTCTTTGGAGGTTCAAACCTATACTGGCTAAGGCTTTTGATATATTAAGACCCTGGGATGTGCTTTGTTCTATGCTTGGGGTTATTTTTGGTGTGAAAAAACCAACACATTCATTTATTTTATTTTCAATCTATCTTCTTGTTCTTTCTAGAATAGAGGATGTCCTATCCATAGTACCTGTATTATCTTTTCCAACCCACTGAAATTGAGGAAGGGGAGTAAAAGAAACATCCTCATATAATTTATCAATAATTATGGAGCCATCATCTACCTCATCTTTAAGAATTGGTAATGATAAATTTAAGGCCTTGATTTGGTCTAGATCATCAAATTCATTTGATCTCTTCTTAGAACTTCCTTTTCATCCATAAAATCCTACCAAAAATCTTCTAGGTGAGGGCACTGTTCATATAGGCTTTCTCCATAAAGATTCATCCTGGTCCAAAACCTTTGCTGTTGGAGTGTGATCTTGGAGACAAAGAATGAAAATTAAATTTTGCTACAACTCTTTCTACAACTTTGGCTGTCATATTACTCTTGCATAACAAATAAAAGAGAGAGAAGAAAGGAATACCTTTTATTTTTTCATGGAAACAAATTTAATATTTACCATTGCCATTTGGAAACAACTCTTTAAGAAAATAAGGGAAATTTTAATGGGTCATTTTCATAATCCCTTATTCTCAAGTAAGAGAATTTATCAAGCTAGATATAAAAACTACCATACCTCATCACTAGGGTTGCAACTTCATGAGAAGTTATTTATTCAAGTGATCCTTCAATCCTTTTAATCATGACCTAGAAGAAAGCATCATTGACATAGAGGAAATCTCTTATCCCTATTTATTTTTGTAACTATGGGAAATAACTGAACATAGGCTGTGTATCTACCATGAGAGACCCTTGGGTCCTCAAACTAGGCTAGAGAACCTCTTTACTAGCAAGAATGTGAGTCAACATAGATCACACATGGAATAAAAACCTTTGTCTATAATTGACTAGTTGCTTATGCAAATGCTCACTCATTAACTTGGCCCAATATATTTACTAGTTTTCTCCACATATAATCAATATAAATTGGCACATCCAATATTAGAACTCAATATCTTTAGGAATCTACACTACATGATTCAAGAAGGTGATTAAATCAACATTTTTTTCTTTGAAATGGTGTCTCTTGAGGTGGGAAGGGAGCTTGTATTTGCATTTTCTCTTCATTTTTAGCTATCTCTTAGCAATACAATTCAAACACCAATCATTTATATTATTGAAGTAATCTCAGTCAGAATTAATAAACACACCTACATATTGTACCCAGTTGAGAATCCTTAATACTTGTGAGACAACCTCAGAATGAATTTTGCAAATATAGAGCAACTAAAGGCTCTTGTATCCTACAAAATCGAGTGATAATTATTCACATATGAAATGACCAACTTAGGGCATGGAGAAATAGGTAGGAAACTTATATCATTTAAAAACCCACTTTTGACAATTCTCTTACTAATAGTAGAGATGGTCTCTTGTTGTATTTTTCCCAGAATTTGTTGAAGGCTTGCATTTCCCAAATTCATGTCCTTCACATAATCTAAGATATTTTCTACTATAGGCAGCATTGAGGAAACCTAAAATATGAATTTCATATGTAACAAACAATTAACAAAGACTTATGTAATTCCTATAGACACTAGACAAAATTGCAAGATATATATATATATATATATATATATATATATATATATATATATATATATATATATATATATATATATATATATAGAGAGAGAGAGAGAGAGAGAGAGAGAGAGACAAGATAGGGAGCACTGCAAAATAGGTTAGACTAAAAATTCCTTTCTTGTTGATGTTTCATAATTCAATGTGAGAACTCTTCAAATTTGACTAGCACAAAGGTTTTAAAGTATCTCCTATGAGTCTGTGTTGTGTCTCCTATATATATATATATATATATATATATATATATATATATATATATATATATATATATATATATATATATATATATATATATATATATATATATATATATATATATATATATATATATATATATATATATATATATATATATATATATATATATATAGGAGACACAACACAGACTCATAGGAGATACTTTAAAACCTTTGTGCTAGTCAAATTTGAAGAGTTCTCACATTGAATTATGAAACATCAACAAGAAAGGAATTTTTAGTCTAACCTATTTTGCAGTGCTCCCTATCTTGTCTCTCATTACTGAAGCTCTTGAATCTTTTGTGTTACTCTTCAGGATAGAATGAATTATAGAAGAGGTTGTAGTTCTCTTAAAAGAAGCATCAATTTCCTTTAATTTTGGTGGTGATAAGTACCATCCACTTCTTTGACAACTACTAATATCCACCCTTGAAAATTATGCTAATACGATTCTCCATGCCTTTCACGAGCTAATGATTATTAATATGTTGTATGTGTTGACATCATAAAAATAATACACCTTGAGAGATGAGAATCACATTGAGCTGGTTGATTGGGAAAATGTTGAGCCATGGAACCAAAGATATGTGAGGTTCAAAGGTTCAAAGAACTTGCGACTTGTTGACAATGAAGGGCATCATTACTATATGGCCGATAATTATATGAGACACTTGAGGAAAGGTCAGGTGATCAAGCAATTCTATAATGAATGAACTTGTTGATTAGGTACAAAAGGTAAGAAAAATGCCAAATATATAAAGGGCATAATTTGACAGAGAGGGAGGCAAATAAATAAAGACTTATCCTTGACAATTATGGAGATATAATTTCAAATGAAAGGCATCGTGAACTAAATAGAATCTTAAGGATTCTTAGTTATTTTTATCTATCCACTAGAACCACTCCTATAACTTGAGAATTGGATATGAATGTTGATTCTTATACCTAATAATTCCATTTAGCCTATTATTCTCCTGTATAAGATTATGTTTGATTTTGTCTAGATCCTATGTGATTTTGACATGTATAATTTGATTATTTTTTTAACAGCCATTTACCTTGTGTGTTTACACATTTTTAGTTCTAAAATATTTAAATTAATATCAAGGTATTATCAATGAACAACAATGTTAGGACTAAACTTTCAAATTTCCATAAATGCCTTATTCAGAACCCTTGCTGTAGACATTTCCTACAAGTGTTTGGAATATCAATCGAAAACATCATTGAATACACCTAATGTAATTTTTATAAATATAAATAAATGATTATTATAATCTAATGATCTAATTCTCTCTAGAATGGCATTCATATGTTTGACATATAATTGAATGATTCTACAATGTATGATACATTCCCTAAGGCTTGTCTTGAAATATGTCGTCTCAAGTGTTAAATGTGCATGTTCTTAGATAGCAAGAAATGGGAACTGGTCTAATTTTTTTAATGAATATATGATTTTTTACTAATTTGGAAGGAGAGGGAATCTACTAGATCTAGCCTCAAAAGACTGAGATTTTTATTAGATTCTAGACTCTTTTTTGGTAGGGGCTTTCTCCTTCCTAGATTGAATTCAATTTATTGTTTAATAACTAGGACAAACTAGGTGATAATAAAAGTATTACATATGATAGAAGTAGTAATCTATAGATGTCGCACATAGCTACTGACTTGGATTTGGCCAAAATAAGCTATCTAGAACATGCTCTCAGAAGTTCATAAAAGACACAACATCTATTGTGGCCCCCCTAAAATGTTAATTTTTTAAAGTATTTCAAAAATCACCTCAATAAAAAAATAGCTAACTCCATGTAGTTTATGTTTGATTTTTTTGCTATTTTTTTAATGAATATATGTATTTTTACTAATTTGGAAGGAGAGGGAATCTAACAGATCTAGCCTTGAAAGACTGAGATTATGATTGAATTCTAGGCTCTTTTTTGGTAGGGGCTTTCTCCTTCCGAGATTGAATTGATTTGATTGTGTGATAATTAGGGGAAAATAGGTGATAATTGAAGTATTCTAAGAGAAACAACAATTGATTGATCCAAGATTCATTGAATAAGGCAATTTAGAATCAAAGTAATTTATTCCATGTTTCTCTCCACCAAATCTAGGAATTGATGTCCAAGATTCATTGAATAAGCTCATTTAAAATCAAAGTCCCAAGAAATAAAATCATCGTCTAGAGAACAATAAGGTTGATCCTTGAGAATAGATAAGAGAAAACCTCCTCTAAGCTAGCTACTAGAATCTTCAACTGAACTTCCTCTAGTCACTGATACTACTCACTCATTAGTATACCCTCCAATCTCAACCATCTAGATTCTTTAAATTTTCTTTGTGAAATTATCTCTATTTTGTTCATGTTATCCATTCCGTGCATGTCATCTTGTTTTATTCCAAGGATATGTAAATATATAATGCATTAAGAAATGGTTTAAATTGATATCTAAGTTATTTTTCACTTTGTTTCTATGATGGATACCTATATCTATATTTCACTCTATTCAATGTCTAATCTTTGTGCTATCCTAAATACTAAGCTTCATATATTATTCCATATTAAGAATATCCTAGTTTTAAGCCTTCCACCATCCTAAATATTGATATTCATACATTATCCCACAAACTAAACTTCATGACATCCTACTTTTGATATTTACTCTATCCTAATACTAATATTTATTCACTATGGATTAAATCATTTATTTTTTTGGTATAATCCACAATCTTGAGCTCTATGTGCTACTCTTGTTTTGAACTTTGTGAATTATCCATCTTCATAAGAATATGATGCAATAATTAAAAAATCACACTTTTAACCTACAAGATCAACACTTGAAACAACAAACTTAAATGCTAAAAATTGGAACACTTTATAATTAACAACTTTTCATAATTTGTTAAACATAGATCATTAATACAAATGTCTGGATCATTAATTAATTTATTTTATTCCAGTCCATGATAGAGGACAGTGGGAGATAATTTGTGTATGTATGGAATAGGGTGTTTGAGGGAAATGGAGATGCTTGAGGGAGAAGGCGACCCAAAAGCGAATGGAAAAGTTGTTAGCAAGGATCCTTTTACCTTTATTTCCTCTTCTTTGACCATTGCATATGGTGGAATTTTAATATTTTTGGTTGAGGGTCTCTTCTACCATGGTGGAAGAGAAGTATACTTTTTTTTGTTGCAAAGATGGCTCTTTATTAAGATCATATTGATTTTCAATCGAAGGTCCACTTTTTTATTACACTAGCCTCTTTTTCATGTAGCTCTTACAAAGGTGTAGTGTTCTCCTATGG
The DNA here is from genome assembly GCF_030272615.1 of Cryptomeria japonica. Classification (NCBI taxonomy): domain Eukaryota; kingdom Viridiplantae; phylum Streptophyta; class Pinopsida; order Cupressales; family Cupressaceae; genus Cryptomeria; species Cryptomeria japonica. Next base: position 512,373,993 of record NC_081413.1, on the reverse strand, counting down.
AGGTGGAGACCTCTCTTATTGGATAGGTTGAGGGTTTGTATCTTCATCAATCTTACCTTTCCTATTAAAGTTGAAAGTGTTTGTATGGGAGAGGTTCAGTGTCTTGTCTCTAATATTGCAAATGATGCCCATATTTTGGTCTTTTTTCCTTCCTTTACTATTGAGGTGGTGACTTTGGTAGGTAAGTGGATCTTATTGAATGTTTTGGGAGCCTTATTAAAACCCATTATTATTGTGATTCTTGAGATGAGTTGTTAGGTGGCTTGAGCCTTCTTTCTTGCGAAGATGATTCACTAATGTTTTGATTTTTTTATTCTACTATATTTGGGCTACTAGTTGTCTGAGTGTTATCTGTTGGTAGTGATTTGCTTGCTTATAGGTTTTTTTTTTCCCTTCAAAACATGTTGTATGGGGTTTTGGGTCCCCTCAAAACCTATTTTATACTTAATAAAAACGCTAATGTCTGGAGTGTTGGGTTATTAGTGAAATTGACCTTCTTAAATAGGGTATTAAGAATATCATTGACACATTTATTGAGAATTCAAAGACTGATAAAACTGAAAAGCTTCTAAAGTTGACTCAAAAAATAACGAAGGACATTAGGATTATGAAAATAGAACATGAGTCTAGGATTGCATGCCTGGAAAAAGGTATAGAGGATTTGATGGGCAAACTCAAGGGACTGATGGAGATTAGCAATGAAGCTATGCTTAGCAGTGTGAAAGGCATCAAAAGGGTCAACAAAAAAGTCGCAATATAGAAATTCCAACTTGTCAGTTCAGATCCATCTTCAAGAACCAATTTGGACAAGAAATATAATGCAATGCAAACTTCCATGGGGCCCTCTACTAGGACTAGAAGCATAAAACAGGAAAAAGGAAGCTCGAGATTTATTATGGAGGAGCTCAAAGAGATTAACAATAGTATGATCAAGAAGAATATCGAGCTCATGAAAGCTCTTAATTAGCGGTTTCTGTATTTTTTATGTTGTAGGCTTGTATCTGGTTTTTTGGTCTGGTGGGGAGCTTCCTCTATTTTTGTTATTGTTTAGCAACTTTTTTTAGACTTTGGTATGCTACTGGTTTTATTTTTGGTGGATTTGGGTTTTGGGTCCCTGTAAAACCCATTTATCTCAATAAAAAACACTAATGTCTGGAGTATGCATACTTTTTTTAAATTTTCTATTGCATATTCTATTCATTATTAATTTTTTATTAATATTAAATATAATTTAGAGATATAATTCCCCACAATAAATATGCAAATTAAGTATTTTTAGTTAAACAAAGACATATTTGTGAAGGGTGGTCATATTATTTACATATTTTTTCTAGTTTTTTGAATTTTATTTATGTGTGTAGAATATATTTATTTATGTTTGGTAAAATCCTATATGTTGATAAAAAATAGAAAGGAATATTAATTAAATAAAAATATTAAGACCTATACAATTTACGAATCTTATAAGATATACAAATTCATTTGATCATGGGAAATGTAGGTAGAATGAACATATTTTATTCAAGAAAAGACTAACATGTGGAATGGAGGGAGAGAAAGTACCACATAGGCACCCTCTAATTAAGGATAATTGGTTGAGGGATGTCTAATAATAGATCATATGATATCATTATCAAATAAATTTAGCATTCCTTATAAAATAAAACTTAAAAATACCTTCAACTGAAGGTTAACTTTTAATGAAGGCATTCTTTTAAAGGCAACCTTCTATCAAAGGTCATTTATTGACTTATGCATGAAATCAATACATGACATACTTAATTGGGGTGTTGACAAATAACTTGACTAATATTTTGTTAATACATGTACGAGTTAAGAGTATGGTATAAAAGTTATCGACATTTTGTAAGACATCCTCTTTACTATTGTATATATAAAAACATAGTTTGTCAATTCCAATAGGAGAAGGGTGGATAAGGATGTTTGAAAAAAATTAATGTGATAATGATTGGGGCATAATTGGAAACTTATTTAAGTTATATAATTATATTTTATGATATTTTATTTTTTAATAGAAGCATATAATATATTGATAATGTGAAAATAAATGGAGCTCATCTATTGATCAAAAGATCTAAGAATGTCCTGAGAGCAGTATAGATCAAACATGAGAATGAAATAGTTTCCTAGTCATTAGAGAAGCATGAAATAGATAAGGAGAAATAAAGGAAAGATGGTGAAGGGAAAAGAGATGGTTTCCATGGAATGCACATCACGAGAAGTATCAAATAATGTCTAATTTTACTATATTGTATCTAATCCAAGGTTATGTTTATAAATTATATATGAGAAGGTCTCAAGTGATCAATGTTTTATTTGCAATAAATCTCCTGCATCAAAGGAAGGCGCAAAATAGAATTATGAATACGGTGTGGTATAATATGATTGGAGAGTTAGATAGGTTCATGAAAATTATCTTAACTTTGGGAGGATTCATTAAAGGAATAAAAAAATTAAATAATAGATATAATTATAGAAGCCTTTTTGGATAGTAATTGTCATGTCGGTAATTAAAGGACATAAAAAAATTATTATTATTAATAGAAATATCAAAGTGCATAAGGATAAAATCATTCCTAAACCACTATCACAAGCTATGAAAGATGGATTACTATTAATAAGGATATGAGAAAAAGTTATTTTTTTAAGAAATGGCAATATTGCATCTATGGTTTGAGTTTTTTCTTTATAGTTCAAATACATAAAAAATTAACTTCACTAAAAATAATATATATGCCTAAATACAATAAATAGAAAAGTAAAAGATTACCTTAAAGAAATTAGATTCATATTAGTATGATTCTATATTACATGATAAGAATGATAATTTAAATAATATCATATCAACTTAAGGATGTCACAAATAGTTTAGACACTAGTGTAAGGCATATTTTTTTTCAAAGGGTATGGTTTTGGGTAATGACCTAATTTTTTCATGATTTTCGTTGTCATTATTGTTGTTTATTTATTTTTGAGGAGAAGAGATTTTTTATGAAATTTAAGGTTAATTAAGATTGATTGAGTAAATTGAGATTTAACTATAAATTTTTTAGTTTAAATCAAAATTCATTTTTAGTTCAGTTAAACATCACAATTGTAAACATGATTAAAAATTTATGCATTTTTAACAGAACTATTTAGCTACAGATGTTGTTTATTTAAATTAATGCTAGGAAAATAAAATGGTTAATAAAAGAATGCTTGGCATGGAAATTCATGACAATTTTGTTGGATTATGGAGTCTAGGAGGGTGGATTGTCTATCTCTTCTATATTTGCTCAATTTATCTTTGAGATTTGTCTTGACTAAAATGAAACCATAGGTAGTAGTGTACTTCATAAGTGATATTGTCTATATAACCATAGTAAAAAAATAATAGTGCAATTGCATTACATATGGTCCTTGCAAATTTTGAGAATCTCAACTATAAATATTGTAAACTTGTATTTATGCTAAAACATTAGTTTCAAGTGAAATGGTACCTTAAAAAAGTTTAAAATTTTGTTTAAGTCACATCCTCAATTTTAATTTTAGAAGAATATTAAGATTGCTCATAGATTTTACATATATAGTTTCCTTGATAAAGCTAGTTGAGTGTAATAGTGATTGGAGGTGCGTACTACATAGATAATTGTTGTAGCATCCTAAAATTGTGATACTTGCAATTTCAACTGCATTTGGGTCTTCACGATGGCGGCGCAACGTTGAACCTGAATGGAGACCTCGAAACCTATTTACGACACCAAAAACTGCATTTTTTAGCACCCTGGCCTGATCCTCCTTGCACCCTACTGTCCCGGGAGGTGGGACCATGGCGCCCAGCGCCCTGGTCCTTCAGGACCATGGCGCTCAGCGCCCTTGTCCCTCAGGACCATGGCGCCCAGCGCCCTGGTCCCTGGCCCTATTTTTGGGCCCGGTCTCTTTTGGGCATCGGGTCTTTAAGTTTGCAAATTGGGAAATAATGTTTCCTGGTCGGCCCAAGGTCGGAAAAATCAGTCTATTAGCCCTAATTGACAAGTATATAAACTACATTTCCCCTCCCATTTGAGGAAGGCAAGGAAAAAGAGAAAAAATATAAGCAAGAGCAAGAGGCGAAAGCGATATTCAAACATTCAAACATTCAAGCATTCAAGCATTCAAGTATTCCTTCAAGCAATTGAGCATTCTAAGTCTCCATTCAAGGCTAGGTGTTGCATTCAAGACAAGGATTCAACCATTGAAGAGGAGATCACATACAACATACAACATACTACATACATTACACCTTCGCATGTAAGAATACAAACATTCTTACAACAAGGTATCAGTACTTGTTTACATTACAAACATTTACATTTACAGCATTCTCATTTCTTGGTTAATTCCAAAACCGGGGTTTGACCTAAAGGTAAACCCCTAATCCCTAATCCCCCAATCGTCCTCTCTTTTCTGTGTGTAGGTTGCAGGTACATGGCTGTAATTGAAGATCTGGAATCCTTGTGCAGAGACGAACAGATCCACCTTCGTTTCGCGGATTTTTCGGAGGACCGTGTGCACACCGGGCGCCATCGTCCCATCAACTTTCGCTCAAATTTGCAGAACAGCACCATCTCGACATTTTACTGCTAATTCTAGGTCCGTAGCTTCATCCCATATCCCTATCTCTGTTTACAAGTGAATCTTTCTTGCTTCTACATACATTCCTAGTTCAATCATTCTATCTATATTCTTTACAAAAGAGGGTATCCTTGATGTCTTAACCCTTGAAACTCATTTAGAATCCAATCCTGCATTGTGTGGGATTGGATCTTGTGGGTTTCAACCCCTCTTTTGAATGTAAAGTCTCTCCTAAGTGAAAACCATCAACCCTAGTGACTCTCCCTTCTCTCTCCTTGGAGTTGGGGAGGGGAGAACAACTAGGGTTCGATTTTTCCGCTTTACAATTGTATTTGCCACTTATATGTTCTTCTCTAATATTTTTTCTTTTATTTATCTTAGCTTTTATTCACTAATCTTGATTTGGCTATTTTTTACCATTTAGACGCATGATATAGTTTACATGTGAAGTACATTGGAGAAGTAGGACACTTTCAATTCGATCTAATAAAAAAAACACCATACATACTAATAGTCAAGGTGATACAAAAATACAATTTGAAATCGAAAAATAGGCTAAAGTGTGAATAGAGTTGTTTATGATGCAAGGTGTGAAGTTAAAGATAATTGGTATATCAAATAAAAAATAGATATATCCATAATTAATTTATATAATACCAAAAAATAAGTCAATTAAAAAGAATATAAAAAAAAAAAAATCATCTATAGAATAGTAAACAACAAAAAAATCACCTTTTATCATTATTAGATCCATTTGGATACATGATAACTATTTGCACACATGATAAAGTTTGGATGTGAAGTGGGTTGGAAAACTGGGTGTCAAACCATGAAACATAATTTCAAATGCATAAGGACATAATAATACTTAATCTTAACTAAGAAATAAATACATGCATACTAACAATTAAGACGATATAAAAATAAAAACATAAGCTCAAGTGTGAATAAAAAGATTTTCATTTTTGGAAAAAGAGGACAAATATGTTAATTAAGAATATAGAAACAATTACAAAAATTTTCAAACTCTTGCAATATTTAATATTAAAATTCAAATGATAAAAAATCAAAGAGATTTTCCACAAACCTAGCACCTCCAAGAATAAAATGAATCTATGAAACCAATAAAACATAAAATCCTAAGGAAAAGTAGACCACAATGATCAAACCAAATCATTGTGAAAGAACTAATAAAATTAAGTAGAAAATGATTATCATGAGAGAGCCATTTAACCGAACAACTTATAACATTATTCTATTTTCTAGAAATATGATTAAAGAAAATAGAATCAAAGTTTCACTAAAGATGAATCTACTTCACACAAGATGTAAACCTTCAAGAAAACTCACAAACCCTAGGTTTTATTGATTAGAAGAAATCAAAATTATAAAATTCATTTACAAATTATTTTCTTTCAACCCGGCTCACAGATTTTCTCCAAAATTGGATATAGCTGGGCTTCTATCTCATTATTAATGTCAAATCCCAAACAGAGGAGAAAAAAACAATAAACCTAACCATATGAATTTAGAAATAATTGATCAGTCAAATAATTAAAAAACAGTCTCCCATAAATAATAAGTAGAATATAAAGAACAGAAAATAAGCATTTTTGGTCTATGGTACAACACAAAAACAAAAATTGCCCGAAAAACTATCATACAATGGAAAACAAACCAACTCGTTTGCATTAAAATTTCTAAACACTATCTTTACATTTCATTCATGCACTTAATTTTTAACTCTAACACATACAAACGCACTACAGTTTGTATTTGTTAACATTGCCGTGGACGTCGCCATGAAATTTTATTGGGCCAAATTGAAACGGAAGACAATTGGTTGAGAGAAATCAAATGTTTTGGTTGTTTGGGCGAAAGAAGATTGTATTGCAGTATTGTGCCTATTAGACAATTGTTATTTCTTAGTGGCCAATCCCATGACTTGGACCAGAGGGTAGTTTATTCTTCAATATGCTACCTGATCTCCAACTAATCTTAACACCACCATCATTGATATATGCATTACCCACTCCTGGGCTTGCCCCAGAAGGCAGTTTGTTATTCAATGTATCGATTTTGTGGTGAGGTCGCCTAAGCTGCATGTGACCAACTGCTGGGCTATGCTTGGATCTTGACAGGCGCTGGTTCAGTTCTAATCCTGACTCATCCACACTTACTTTCTTAATTTCAGGCTGTTCTTCTTTGGCTGCATGAACGACTTTAAATGAATATTTGTGACTGAGTATTCTACGCGCGCCTGCACTTTCAATAATGTAAAGTATTGTGATGAGAAACAACACCGCCATCAATGTCTTCGCCATGCTGCTTGTTCTCCTCATCGTTTCCAAAAAAGAATTTGATGGAGGTGAGAAGAAGAGAATTGAAGAGATGTTAAGTGTATTTAGTGCCTCAGAATTAGAGGGAGAATAAGAAAGGAGAAGGAAAACAAATTAAAATCCTGTGTTGGAAGAAGCAAACGAAGTTGCAGACAGTAATCACAAGCACAGCAATCCCATATATAAAGAGGGAAAGAATATATTCATTGCGTGGGGAATGGGATTGATTTCGTTGCTCGTGCTTGACAAAATTGTTTTGCCTGCGTATTCGATCACAATTGCAATTTCGTGCTCAAGCCGCCAAACGGAAAAGTCCAATTTGAGCAATCGTCGACGAAAGAGAGGGAGTTTTACATGAGGTTTGCATAAAGACTAGGAAATAGTTTTGAACACTGCAATTGACCTGTTGTGGCAAGTAAGATAATAGAGTTGTTAGATTACGTCTAGTTGTATATTTAAATAGTTAAAGTCATGGCAGCATTAATTCTTAGTTTGACAATATTGTAGTAGGTTCATAGTGATGACTTGATAGTTGAAATTGTAGTTGGGATGAAGATTAATGAATATTGGATTATATAAATAGTGCATTATTGTGGTCATTGTGGGTCATTAATCGTGGATTGTTTCAATTTTTGCTTTTTTTTTTTTTGTATCAAAACAATAAAATGGTACAAGATAATAGAACATTATTTCAACAAGTATGAATCAATTTTTTTTTCAGTTGATAATAGATAGTAAACTGTGATACAAAACAGTTAAAGCTTAATCAACAGATCATGACAACCTTCTAAATAGGTAGTCACATCAGAGAGTATGTAGAGGTTAGGATATTGACATATGGGTTTAAACAAAATACCCGTCAACATATACACATAGTCTATACAATCCTAAACTGAGATATATGAGAAACATATATAGCCCTATACAACTAAAGAGGCATATACAAAATCTGTCCAGCTATATATAAATCCACCATTAGAAAATTCTGAGCTAGATCCAAGCAATCCATCCCGAGTGGCCTTCCATCTAGACTAGCCTCTGATCATCCAGCATTCTGGCAAAATGTACCATTTGTTGGCGAACTAGCTGTCTATTTCCTCTAATTTCATCCATGAGAGTATCTAGGGCATTGACAAAGGGTGTTCTTTCAACATTCATCCTCCCCCAGGTATAGCCATGAGAGAGTTCGAAGATTAAAATTCTTGTGTGTTCGTCGGTAAGGAATCTATGAAATTTCTCCTTATTTAGCCTGATAACCATAGTAACCTTTAATAAATCTAGTAACAACATCAAGTATGTTAATATGCACCAGTAAAATAAAACCAAACATAAGCCGCACTTCCTTAGCAATAATACAATCAATTTTTGCAAACATATAGTTAAGTATATCTAGTACATAATTATATTGAGTGTAAGTCTTTTTCCTAAAAAATCTATAATATAAAAGTCAACAATGCAATTTTATAAAAGAAGATTACATTGAAAACATAATTGATTTTTGTATTAATTTGCCTTGCCACCTCCCAAATATAGAAGGACTATTGTGATGATTATAGTAGTGTTCAATGTCATTCAATCAACAACAATAATAAAAGAATAAAATAATTGAGCTTTAAATTAATGTTGGAATAAGACATATTATTGATATAGTTAGAATGTTATCACAAGAATTCAATGCATTGAAAAAATTAAGAAAATTTAAATAGTAATTATATTTAAATATTAGCTATTCTCAACATGATCCAATAGAAAATTAGATACTTATTAATTTTAAAATTAATAAATAAAAAAATTAATTATAAACTATACAAGAGCTATTCTTTTTTCTTAATGTAATGGTGGCTGGCTAAATAAGTAAATGCATTTGATGGATGCCTTATTACTCTACATAAATAAAAGAATGAAATGATATAGAGTTATGAAGGAAAATAAGTTTTCATTAAGTTAATTCAGCGAGACTTGTACATAACTTTATAAATTAACATATATTTATTAGTTATAACATATAATAATAAATAATAATGAATTTAAATACTAAATGTTAATTTTAAACAATATATTTGAATAAAGTTAAACTCACTAAGTTTTAAGTAAGAAGAAAATTTGTAAATACGTTGTAAACACTAAAATTGAAATATTTCAAAATTGGGAAGCATGCCTTTATTTATAGTCTACCTCAAATCTAGAATAGTCACTACACCCTATGTGAGGTTAAATTTATAGGTCTTGATTGTTTCTACATGCACAAATTCAATCTCTACTCAAAAAAATTATGTTATTGTGTATGTGTTCTTGCTCCTTTTTATTTCAATTCTTTTACTCTCTACTTAAAAATTTAGGCTTGTAGTATTTATGAATACCTTAGTGTGTGTTCTTTTCTTTTTATTTCAGATTTTTTCCTCTCTACTTTTATCTCTAGGCTTGTAGTATTTGTGGATACTTTAGAGAGCTATTAGATAGCTAGGAGATACATTATTATAAGTCAATTTATATAAAATAATAAATTTTGGGTTGTGCTATAATGATAAAAATACCAACCTTTATCTGCATAAGCACTTCCAATAGGATAGATAAATGTAGATTTATTTTCAATACTATAATACAATTGTTCCTCTAACATGCTTAGAATTGTTAAATGCAAATGATATTACTTTGATGTTCAGTAGTAATCTATGAATGCAATCAAGTACCCTCAAATATAGATGCATATAATTAATCACACAAATGTGTATTTAGTTGACTCTTATTTAAAAATGAATGGCCAAAATTGACCATAATTTAAATTAGAATTTGGAAAAATAAAGGATTAGATCCTTGGCATGGGATCAATATTGTGTCCAAGAAAATAATATGGAACATGGGAATGGTAAAATAAATGTGGATAATAATTTAAGGAGATTGGTGCAAAAATAGGCATAACATATGTATAATCTAGGTAAATTTTAAGAATGTGTGCACATACGGATAAATTTGGAGATAAGAGTATAAGAATATGTAAAAAAATGAGTAAGGGAATAAAGAAAGCAACATAACTTCACAAAAAATTGTGTCCTTTTTCTTTTTCTTATGTAAATATATTAGTACATTCTCTCAAATTGGACACAAAACTAAATGTAAAATGACAAAAATATTGAATTTCATAATGAAAAAGAATTAAGTATTATAAATCAAGTAATTATTGAAGTAAAAAGAATCTTAAAGTATTCAAGATAGTTATTTGTATCTATGCATTTAACAACCACTCTTAGACCTTGAAAATTAGATCTAAATATTGAATATTCTACATAATAACTTCGTATAGCCTATAATGCTCTTGTATGAGAAATTGTATTAGATTTTCTCTAGATCTTTATGTGATTTTAGCATGTATGATGTGATTATTTCTATGATAGCCACTTACCTGGTAAATTTAAATATTTATTATTCTATAATATTTGAATCAAGATCAAGACATTATCAAACAACTTTATGACTAATCATAAATATCTTATTTAAAATCCTTGATATTCTTTCCTACAAGTGTATGAAATATCAAAGGAAGAGATCATTGAAACCACCTAATGTAATTTTAGCAAATATAAATATAAAACTATTATAATATAATGGTCTAATTCTCTCTAGATTGATACTCAAATGATAGATGTATAATTGAATGATTCTACAATGTATGATACATTCCCTAAGGCTTGTCTTGAAATATGCCATCACAAGTGTTAAATGTATATACTTTTAGATCCTAGGAAATGTGAAGTAATCTAATTTTAGATGGGATTTATCCAAGGGGGAGTGGAATTCAAGTTCAAATAAGGTTTCATACTCACATTCACCCATAGTTTAGTTTTGGGTGGGAACATTGGTAATAGCTATGTTGGGTATATACCACAAGGGCTAAACTAGCTAGGAATGGGGGATGGACAAATTCTTGTTTTCTTTTAGCTTATGTGCTATAGTAGTAAGTTGATAATTAAAATGATACATTCAATGGAAATTCCAAACAATAAGTGTCAAAGTAGTCAGGAAAAGGACAAAGTATGCACTTTAATCTTCTACATTTATCTCCTCTCTAGCATTGCATATGTGCATTATGAATCATGCATGCTAATGTAAAATAGGATAGAAACTAAATTAGAAAATATATTACATAATGTTGTAGTATTGAATGATATATACATGTTTCCTTATGTTCTTGGTGATGTTTCATCTACAAATCTAAACACATGCTCATAAAAAAAAAAACTAGTAGTAATTTCACTAAACATGGTAACATTAAAAATAATAAAGATTGTTTATTACACACATAGTTGTCTTATTTTCTCTCTATTGTGTAAATGGTGGTGCATATTAATTTTCTTAAATACTTGCACCTAAGATATGTTAAGTTTTCTTAGTTAGGTATCTACTTAGGTAAGTTGCATTTGCACATGTGACATGGATTGTCCTTGTTTGGTGAAGTTATTGTTTTCATATGATTACATGTTTCATATCCCAGTTTGGTTGGGTATTCGTATCTCTTGGTGGCGTATCCTACATATGCCAAATTCAAGTAATCTTCTATATCAATATCATTTTTATAATGTATCATAATTTGATGTAATAAAATTATTCTCTCATTTTGGGTCTCTATTTATTTTATTAAAGCTCCTAGATCTTAGGAGGCTATCCTCGTAGCCAAATGTTATATGGTATTAGAAAATAATATACAAGATTTTATATGGTATTGTTAGAAATGGTATCCCAACCTTGCTTCTAATATTAAGTATAAAATAAACATAGTTTTTATACTATAAATATAAAATCTCATTTTGGGGGCTTGTTGCTAAACATATCTATACTATATAATTTCTACTAAAGCTTAACGATATCACACCCACAATAGAAATATATGTACCAACAATTGGTAAGGTTGTTTTTTCAGTCAATCTACTTATGCATTTGAGAAGGGCAACTCCATTGTATGATAAAGATTTGGATTTTTCAACAATATATAGATGATAAATGAGAAATGGAAAAATAAGAATTAATTTAATTAACCTCCAAATATTAAGTCAGGTTTCATGCACAAATTACATTGATTTTATGACATCCAACTAAGAAAGATGGATACCACAAACTTTTTGTAATACATGACATAAATGACTTTTAAATGAATAACTTAACACATCAATAATTAAAATTTGAAAAGCATATGTTAAAAAGTAATACAATTTTTCATCAAGATAAATAAACACTAAAATAGAAATATGAGGAAAAAATTGTAGATATTCTCATTTACTTTGTTTGCAAAATAGTTGTACAAATATATCTTCTATGATGAAAAGTCCATAAAGCCCCTCTCAATCTTGACAGTATTCTACGCAAATCTGCACTTTCAATATTGTAGAGTATTGTTATAAGCAGCAACACCGTCATCAATATGTTCGCCATATTTCTTCTTCTCCTCATCGCCACCAAAACAGGATTTGATCTACCTGGGAAGAAGAGAGTTGAAGAGATATTAACTGTATTTAAGTCCTCTCAATTAGAAGGAGAATAAGAAAGGAGGAGGAAACCAGATTTTAATCCTGTCTTGGAAGAAGCAAGTGAAGTTGCGGACAGAAAGCAACTTTCATATAGAGAGAGTAAAAAATATCTTGGATTTCTTGGGGATTGGATTTGATTTGAATTGACAACAGGAGGATTGAATTAAGTGTTCGGATTGACTACTTTTTATTGAATTACAGGGGAAAGCCGCAGGAACGAACAGTTCAAATTTGAACAGTTGCTTGGGGAATACGTAAGTAGACTGAGAAAAAATCTTTGAAAATTACGATTGACAAACTCTGCCACGAGGACAATGAAAATGAGTTGCATTGCTTGCTTGTTCAATGTTTCAACTCATACTTTTTTCGTCTTTAGCTTTCAGGAGAGTATTGTCAAATACTGACGATGGCATTTTACGAAACTTGCTCTACGCAAATTACTTGAACGAACTTGCTCTACTTAGCTATCGACTAACAACAGGCCTCACATAAATAGCATCTTTCTACATATACATTGACTAGATTTTGAGAAGAAATTACACCTAATTGAGTTATATACTTGCGGTATATCGAGATGATTAAAATTCTCATCATGTAAGGCAAAAGGAAACACGTAAGATAAATATTCAAAATATTTTAATAAATAAAGTGGTTAGTAAAAATAATTGTTTTAGATATATGGTTTTATATTAAAAAAATAGTGATAAATTGTATTTCATAATATGAGGTTTATAAATGGTGAGAGTCAATGTATTCTTTTTTTATATCATGAGATATTCTGGCGATCTAAAGCAGTGATCTAAGGTGAGAGTCAATGTTAAAGTAAGAAGAGGGAAAACTGAAAAGTACAAAATTTTGAATAACTCAAGTCATTATAGGGGAGAGGACCCAATAGTTGAGCACCCTAACTTTGCACTTCTCAATATCCTACATGGAAATTCAAATCACTCCCAATTTTTTACAATACCTTACTTAGCAAGTCCCTTGGTGATAACTAAGGTTTCAAGGCCACATTATCACATATGATGCCACATCAACATGTTTTTTGCCACAGTATCCAAAACAACCCCCCAAAAATTGAGACTGATACTTGTGTGTTGATGTAGCATCACATGATTCATTTCTTTTTACTGCTTAGGGATACATTTCATTAAATTATGGGTAGTCATCATCATGTAATAGTTATAAATTTGGAATTAGGGTTTCAACAAATGAAATTACTAACTACACAAATTAACCATAAATTGAAAGGGGAATAAATATAATAAATCTAGCCACAATTTGATTAGAAAAGGGCATGAGTTCATACTAATCAAATTTACCAATTTTGTGGTGTGTGGATTTCCTTCTTTCTTAGTTGAAAATTGGATGATAATTGTGAAATTAGGATAAAATAATGAATAATTGAAGGCAACCATGGAAATAGACTGTTACACATATCCCATAGAGCCACAAACTAAGATCTGGGCAAAATAAGATATTCAGAACATGTTCCCAGAAGTTCTACATGATTTTTTGGGACCAAATAGCACAGATTCGCCCTAGTCCTCTAATTTTTTCTTTGTTGAAAGCTGATTCTTTAGTACAACTCTTGACCTATTCATACACATAAAAAGAAAAGAAATAGGGTTGTGGATAGGGGATTTCCTTAGGTCAAAGCCTGGTTTTGGAATTAACATTAAATAAAATAAAGCAAATACTGAAATAAATGCTAAGGATATATACCTCAAATTTGCAATTGTTGTTGATGATGCAATGTTCTTTAAATGTAATTACAAGTGTTGAATGTAATTGCATGACAAACACATGAACATGAAAATCCCTAATCACACACACATGCTTGCATGAAGATTGATGTATTATGCTCCACAATGCTTGAAGGATGGTATGCAACCTTAAATCTCTAAAAAATGCTTTATTATGAATGCTTCATAGATGCACAGATATTATGGATTTCCTCTTGGATCTATATTGAATTGATAGTCTAATGTCTTTATATAGGGTTACCTAAGTAAATTACTGATTATGCCGAACTCCAATGGTCAAAGTGTAGCCATGGGAACCAAATGACATCGAGAAGATAGATAACCTACCCCATTTCAAATTGGGGCTTGCTTAAGGGGACCAAAGAATTTTGGGGTGCCCTAGTCTAGACCAAGGAACTCCATGCCCTGGTCCTTGAAAAAATAAGACCCACAAATCTACAAATAAAGAAGGGATCTCGAAGATGGGGACCACTCAATGGTGTTCATGGCATTGAGGGGTTGAAAAAGAGCTAGAATGGACCTGGAGAGGGGATATAGATAGGCCAAGCTAATGTAGGAGCACAAATGTGAGGTGTAGATTGGACTAGTTACAATTTATGATGGTACATTTAAACCCCACTTTAATAGGATTATGAGACTATGTAAATACTTGTGGTAAAGTATAAATATAAGAGAGAGAGAGAGAGAGAGAGAGAGAGAGAGAGAGAGAGAGAGAGAGAGAGATCACAAGGAGATTTAAGACTCACTAATTTTGAGGAAGCAAGCCCCCAATCTTTGGATCTTAACTCACACAATCATATGCAAGGTGTAGACACCTAAAATTGTCCTGTCTAATCAAATAAATACTTTTATTTATTTAAAATTATTCTTTTCCTAAATTAAATAAATATTTTATTTATTTAATTGATCCCACTTCCTCTATTAATTAAATAAATATTTATTTATTTAAGTAATTCATTAGCCTTTTCTACCCATGACACGTCATTCATCTCTTAATTCTTCTCTTACCTACCCCCTTTATCATTTAATTATTTCCTCTACCTACCTTTTAATCTTAGCTGACCATTTATCTTTACACCTCTTAATCTTATCCATTCATTTCCTATTGTGTTCTCTATATAAGAGGATACTCTTCTTCATTATCAACCCTAATGATGCAATCAAGCCTTCTTGCAATCACACTATCAACCACATTCCGTTCTTTGTTCAGCTATTGTGCACATATAAAATTTGAGAGCAAATATATCAAACAAGATCAATGGATATTGGAACCCTACTTGACATGTGAATGGTAATATTGTTTTATTTGGTTGATTTACATGATCTTAGGTATCCCTATTGGTATTGGTGAATGTTTCATTGTAGGACCTAGATTATTTGTGGTTGGATCTTTATGGTTTTACAATAGTTTATCACTCACTTTTCACCATATACACAAGGAAACAATAAACAAGACAAAGATAAAAAAAGCCAACCAAAGACAAATAAAGACAAAAGATACACAACATGTAAAGAGGTTAGAACGAAAAACAAAAAGGCTCCAAGTCAACTAGTTGAAGAGACCTCGATAATCAAATGTCGCAACCACTATTATCATTGTTAGAATGTAATCACAAGAACACAAGTGATCACATAGAAAAGAGAAAGAACATGCATTAAATGATGAACTATGATCTACAAACAACAAAGCTATGAGCTCATGGGGAGGAGAAAGGGGAAGAGATGGATACCATATTCTAGCATTGTTCTATGCTAGGTAATGCATGAGAAGAAGAGAGAGGTTGTGGAATTGATAGGCTAGCAAGATGTGTTATGCTAGGTGATCCAGAAAAACGTGAATACTCATGAGAAAACAAATTGTATTATGTTGTGTGATTCATGTTGAGAAAGGGAGAGTCGAAATAGTCTAGCAAGTTATGATATGCTAGTTCCAGACTCAGAGAAAGAAAGAGTCGAATGGTCTAGCAAGCTATGTTATGCTATTCAACTGGCCATGCTACATATGTTGCTATCTAGTTTCAAGAATTAATAATCTCCAATAAGACTTGTTGGTGTGGTTTCGAGCATGCAACAACTTTTATAAGACATGAAATAAAAACAAAATATGTTTGGTTTCAAGCATGGAGCATCTCCTACAAGACTTGTTTTGTCTGGTTTTGAGAATGAATACCCTGTATAAGACATATAAAAGTTGTGTCTGGTTTTGGGCATGAAACATCTCCTATAAGACTTGTTGGTCTAGTTTCTAGAATACACACCTTGTATAAGACATGCAAAATATAGTACAAAGAGGGTGATATGAAATGCCTTCCCCTTTTAAGATGTCAACATAGTCCTAGGTTGATGTCTTAAGGAAGCTAGAAACAAGGATACACACCTTCAACACCAAGGAGATATCCTTTTAGGAAACAATGTTCGTAAATCCAAGCTAAAGAGACATTACTCTTATAAGAAAGGAAAAAATATTTGAAGAAGAGATATATTGCAACAAGTGTAAAGAGAATCCTTTGGAGGAGGAGAGATCTTTGCTCAAAGACATATACCTCCAAGAGGAGATTTCTGAAAAATAAAATGATATCATTGATTCAAAAGAAAGGAAAGAGAAGAAGAATTAAAACCTTGCCCCTATTTCTAGGTTAAAGGGATTCTTAATGAATGATGAGTGCACATTTTTGAACCAAAGTGAGGGGTTTCTTTATAATATACATTCATTAACAAATGACGAAGAGGTTGTAGAAAAGGACACACACCTCTTGCATAAGAGAGAATCCTTGAGAAAACAAAGAACTTCACACGAGGAATCACTTTGTATCATAAGAAAATACCACTCAACAAAGGAAAAGTGTATCCTTAGATAGAATAATAGGAAGATTAATGCCCCTAAAGCATAGGGGGAATGATAAGGACTACACAACCTATAAAGAGAGATTATACATAAGAAGATGTAGTACTTCAAGCAGAGAAAAAGGTCCTAAGAAAGGAAAACACATGTACTCACATGAAGGAATATCAAATGCAAGCAAAGACATAAAGATATGCAAAATGCAACTGAAAAGAAGAGGTAATATTTGAAAAGAGAAAGCACTACAAATAATCCTTTCCCCCCAAGTGAGGAGACAATGAAGGATTATGTTGCTGACCCAAGTATGATTGGTATTGAAAATGCATCACCACACATTACAAAAATCCCCTGATGAAGTTAACTATTAGTGTCATAGGGTGAGGAGAAAAATGATAGGGTGAATGGAATGCTAAGGTACTACCTCTTCATCAAGAAAAAATGAAAGATCAATTGTAAGAGCCCTGTGAGCTCGATTGCATTGGTCTTGAACAAATGTTTTAAAAGCTTTACAATTTCCAAGAGAATGAGAATAAAAACAATGAAAAAGAAATTTTTCATCACCTTCTTATTCTTATTGTTATATCTAATGAAAGGAAAAAAACCATTCTTATCATACTTCAATCTCCAAAATATTCTTGTAGCTAACTTCTCTTGATCGCCAATAGGGTAGATCTCCTCTCTTGAGATATAAGACAAGGTGTGTTATAAGGAGAAGTATTGTCTTCTATGATTTTGATAGTTCCATTATCAATGATTCCTTGTGTTCCCTTTTGAAAATAAAGAAAATCATTAGCATATGATCATTCATTTGATGATATGAAAAAAAATGATTACTTGAGGAAGAAATACCTTTACATGGGAGATAGAGTTTATATCTTATAAAATAATCCTAGGCCTTCTATACTAGATTGTGGAGAAGGGTATACAGGGACCTTGATTCCTTGTTCATATTTTCCAAGTACTTGTCCACTATAACCTTGTTTTGAGATTATATTATAACCACTCCTATAAGAATATTTTAATTGTGAAGAGGAAGGACCATTAGATCATGGATTTATTTAAAATCTATAGTGTAGGGGCACATTGAAAGGTCAAAGGGATGATTATACGAATAAGGAATATCCTTTGTAGGGAGATTTTCCTTTCTATCATCATTATTCATATTCTCATTGATAGGTTGAGAAGGAGGGTCTTTATCATCTAAGGCTTCATCTTTGCTTAATGTTTTGTGAAGAGATAGATCATGAATATAATGAATAATGATTGTGTATTCCTACCTCCACCAATAACCAAGTTGCTATAGAAATGAAGTGTGTCTAAGATTTTGGTGAACAGTGATATGTATACACATAAAAAATGAAACCCCACTAAAGTGTGTTAGAATGGAGCCCTAGGTGATTTAAACATAGGTGTTGTAAAACCAACTCAAGAGGTCATAATATGCATAAAAGAACAACAAATGACAATAAATTAAATCTAGGGATTGAAACTTAGAAATGTGAGAGAAACATTTAACCATACCTCACCCTTCAAAGGAGGTACAATTTGATTATCAGTCAATAATCCCCATAAACCTTCAACACTCCTTGAAGATTCAGTCATCTTGCAATAATGGTGAATTATTAATATAGATAACTAGAGATTTCAAATAAAGCTTTAGATTTGCAAAGATAAGTGACCTATTTGGTTGAATTGAGTGACGAATTGGGAAAAGCATCACTATCATGCCCATCATATATCAAAATGAGGTAAGCTAGTAGATTATATATGGATAACAAGGCTATTTTTTTTATGACCAGACCATATTTCAAAATGTAAAGGCCAACAATTGAAATTCAAACATTTTTGGGATATTTTTCGTGGGACTAAAGGGTTTGGCGCCCTAGTCCAATTATGCTAGAAAAGAGCACCCAACACACCAATCCTAGTAAATTGAGTCATGAAAACTTAGGTCATGAATAGGGTATTCAATAAGTTTATAGAAATATTCTTAAAACAAAGCACAATCATGCATAAATTAGGCACATTCGCTAAAGTGGATCCAAACTAAGTGTGAAATTGTAAAGGTACACAATTTATGACGCTACAACATGGAAATGCCTAAATAGTTTCCAAAGACATCATACATTATAACCTTCCTTCTCAAATATATTTTTTTGGAATGAGAAGATATCCTATATAAACCTTTTTGGTTTTTATTCCTAATGAGATAAATGTTATTTATTGATAATGTGTTCTCTTAAACATTTAGCATTAGCATCTACAACTGATTCAAGAGACAATACTTTGGAGTAGTTACATGATCTCTCTTATGTTCCTCTCATAGATGTACATTTTTCAAGAACCATCCATCTTTAATTGAGGTAGAATCATGGCCCAATGTTATTAAGTTGGACCTTGTGAAAATATGTCAAAGGTTGTAAAAGAGAAAGGAAATCAAGTTGTATAGGGTTATTAATAACTTTGAACTACTATAGGACCCCTCAATCTGTACAAATATTAGCTAAAAGGATATACATATTATGTAGTTTTAGCCACATGAGGCATATGTGAATGTGCCAGAATAGAAGATATAAAAGTTAAATTTTAAAGAAATACAATGTATATTTATTAGGAAACATGATGGGGCAAATAGATGCATGAATTAGAATCCTATGAAAGATATATAGTATATAGCTAGAATGTAATCTTTAATAATTGGATCAAATATTTTCCTACAATTGAGCAACAAATGAATAATGTGGAGGTAGTGGATGAAGTAGACATTCAATATGAACGTAAAAGGTGCAGTAATATAGAGGACCAAATGAGATAAACAAAATACAAACATCAACAAATTGAGGAAGCACACTTTGCAAAAGTGGTACCTAGAAAGGTATTGACCACCTAATGTTAGATGCATAGTTTCTTTGTCAATTAATGTTGACGAGGCTATAACTATGAAGGAAAAAATGGATATGAAAAAATATTTTCTTTTTCAATTTTCTTTTAAATATTGTGAAATAATATTTTTTTAATTTACATTACATGTTTGTATAAATTATTTAAAACTGTCATATTTAAATTTCTCCCAAAATTAAATAGAAAATTATTTAATCATATTTACTTTTCTTTTAATTAAATGTCGTAGGTGCAATGGGTGTTTGCAATGATCTTCTTACTATTAAGAAAAACAAACTGTTTGCATAAAAATTTCTTAATATTGCCTAGAATTAACACAAAATATTATATGTACATTCACAAACACCTTACAGTAATTTCATCTTCTCAAACCGCAACATCATGTGCGTACGTACATCTTTATGACTACCACCCAAATTTACAGAATATCTCATGCGCATGCCCTGCCTCCATTGAAGTTGCTGGTAATTCGTAATACATACGTCATCTCTCTGGATAAAAATCATAAAAGTATGCCATGCCTTGAACGTCGCCGTTGAATTTTTGAGGGCCAATTCAAATCCAAAGGCAATTGGTTGATAAAAATCATAAAAGTTGGCTAGCGAAATAAGTGTGTATTACAATATTGTGGCTACTTGACCAGTGTTATTTGTTAGTGGCCTATCCCACGACTTGGACCAGATGGCAGTTTATTCTTCAATATGCTTCCTGATCTCCAACTACTCTTAACACCACCAACATTCATATATGTATTACCCAATCCTGGATTTGGCCCAGAAGGTAGTTTGTTCTTCAATGTATCGATTTTGTGATGAGGTCGCGTGAGCTGCATGTGACCAACTGCTGGGCTATGCTTCGATCTTGACAGGCGCTGGTTGAGCAGTATGTTGAGCTCTAATCCTGATTCATCCACACCTTCTTCTTTGGCATGAACGACTTTAGATGACTGCTTGTGCCTCACTATTTTACGCGCATCTGCACTTTGAATATTGTAAAGTATTGTCACCAGAAGCAACATCATCAACAATGTATTCGCCATACAAACAATTTTCCTGATTGCCTCCAAAACAGAATTTGATCAAGCTCGGAAGAAAAGAGCTGAAAAGATATAGCTATACTTATTGACTGTAAATTACAGGAAGAATATCATGCACAAGAAAGGAAAAGGGAAATAAATTATAATCCTATCTTGGAAGAAGCAAGAGAAGTTGAGGACAATGAGTAAAAGGGCAGTAGTCCAATGTATAGAGAAAGGGAAAAATATCTTCATTTGTTGGGGAATGGATTTGATTTGATTTGAGAACACGAGGATTGAATTCAGTGTTCGGGATTGAATGCTTTGATTACGCGGGAAGCTGCAGAAACGAACAAGTCAAATTTGAACGGTTGCCTGTGCACGTTAGCAGAGTATAACAATCGCCTTGCTTGTTGAACATTTCAACTCATACCGTTTTCGTCTATCTTTCAGGAGAGTATTGTCAAATAACGAGCATGACTTATCCGGAATTGAAAAGAAAAAAATGCTTAAACAACTTGCTCTCGTAATTACTGACAAACAACTTCCCTGACATAAATGCATATACATTGAATAAAACACAGGAAAACATTACACCGAATTGACTTATATATTTTAGGTATGCGGAGATTACTGAAATTCTTCTCATTGAAATTATTTAAAAATTAAAGTGGATATATAGGTTTTCAAATGAAGAGATAATATTAAATAAAATAAATAAACATAAAAAGGTTTACCACTAAAATGAAATTATTATTAAATATAGAATAAATCAAGTCATTATAATTATTGAAAGAGTAAAATCTTTTATTCTTATAAAATCTAATTATTTTGAATAAATTGAAAAATCTATGAAGATTTAACATACAATTTTGTCTTAAAAACATGTGAATCAATTTTTTTCTCTGAAGACCCTTTAACGAGGCAATTCACTACACCATTCCATTTCCTAGGAATTGAAGAATTTGGCTAACTCAAGAAGTAATCCTTTAGGATGAATCTTAAGAACCTGTTCTATTTAGCATAGAAACCAATATCAAGGAACCAAAATAACAAGTAACCTTCCCCCAGATAGCCCAGGCTTCGATTAGATTGTTAGAAATAGTGTGCATCACATAGGAGAAAATAGAAAGGACCATGGAGAAAATAGAAAGGATCATACCATCACTAGCATGACCAATTCCTCTAATTCAAGAAGCGCTACCTCAAGAAGAACCATCTATTTTAATTTTGAGAAAGTTAGAAGGAGGGCACCACTTACCACACTTATTCACTTTTCTAGAAGATTGGCATTTAAAGCTAGATAGAAGTTGAAGACTTGAAAGCTCCAAGCTACTTGACCGAAGATATTCAAAGGAGGATAAGCACCCTTCAGACAAATTAATAACAATAGTTTCTTTGACACATGCCCATAATATTCATCAAAGGTTATTCAAGGAAATATTAGCGACCTTGAAAGATTCAATTATTTATCTATAACCATTATGCTACTAACTAAATATGTGACAAATAATTCAATCACAAGGAAAGAGGTCAATGTAGAAGGGTGTTCTAAACTCTCTCAAAATTCAATCAAAGATGAAACATGAATAGTGGGTTAATTTTATCATTGCCACCAATCTCTCCAAATACACAAAGAAATGGAACATAAAAACATGAGAAACATTTTTCTTAATTATTGTCGCATATGAGACACTTATTCTAACATAGCAGCCATGTATAAAATTTACATTTAGGCCAACTAAATTTATAACTTGATTTTCTCCCTCAAAGAAATTCTCGATGAATTCATATCCAAGATTCATTCAAGAATCCCATTTAGAATCATAACCCCAAGTAAGATAATCATCTTCCTTTAGAGAAAATATAAGGATGATCTTTCAAAATACATGAGAGAGTACCTCAAGTTTTAGGAAAACCTCCTCTAAGCCAGCTACTAGAATCTTTAATGACCTCCTCTAGTTACTAAGATTCATACAATATCCCACATTCATATTATCCTACCAAGACTTACACTATCTAAAACCTTGATCTTCATACATGATCCCATAAACTAAAAATCATGCCATCCTACCTTTGAGATTTATTCTATCCTATACTAAGATTCATTCACTATGTATTAAATCATGATCTTTTGCATATTCTTCAATTCTGAGCTCTATGTGCTACACAATTCTTGATATTTATGTATTATTCTTATTCCTATGATTAAGATGTGAGAATTAAAAAATCACTCCTTCAACCTAAAAGATCAAAACCTGAAATAGGAAACTTAAATGTTAAAAAATGAATCTTTGCAATTGACTTACATAATGTATTCATCAGTCAAATGGTCTACCATAATAAAAAATAATCCCTTCACAAATAGTTACTTTGCATGATAACCCATTCCCCATACTAGGTGCATCACCATTTTCTTCTTTGTCAAGAGGTAACACTTCTATATGTCAATTAATCATTATATTTTTAATTTCTTGTTTATGTTTTGAGCCATACTATGCGTACTAGAGGCCATGGTAATCCTTATATCATGGTGTTTCTTGAATGGTATTTATTCATGCATGGTCTATTATTTATGCATGTCATGTTTGTTTGTTATTAACATTATTTTTGGTTGTCTTATCAAAGGAACTACCAAGGTGACCCAAAAACCTTGTGATGTGCTTTAGAATCCTTTTGTTTGTTGTATATTTATAATTTCCCTATATGCACTACATACAACATCACCTTGGTCATTCTATCCAAGTACATAATAAACAGTACTTTACCAAATTTAATTGATCACAATATGCCATTAAAATACTTGCATTTAAATGTCCAAATACTTTCTAATCTAAATCACACAACCATCTATGTTATCCTTTTTTGCCTTTTATTTTATCTTGATACAAATTATGTAAATGGTTACTTATA
Organism: Cryptomeria japonica; assembly: GCF_030272615.1. Classification (NCBI taxonomy): domain Eukaryota; kingdom Viridiplantae; phylum Streptophyta; class Pinopsida; order Cupressales; family Cupressaceae; genus Cryptomeria; species Cryptomeria japonica. Next base: position 512,350,081 of record NC_081413.1, on the reverse strand, counting down.
TAATTTAATTATCATTGGATTGTGAAGACATCTATTCTATGATTACTTTCTTCTTAGTTATGTCATGATAAATATCAACAATCATCTACATCATCACCACATGCATCATCATATCATATGTCTATCCACATCATTATTATAAACATTCTTCTAATCATCATCCATATTAATACTTCTCTACCATCATCAAACACACCATGATAAAATTATATGAACAATAAAATTTAAAACCATAATAATTTTATGATAACATATATCACACCCATAGCATGCATCACATAAATATGTATCATAAATCATAAATCAATAAATGTTGCTATAAATAAACATTATATGTCATAAACCATACATATTCATAATCATCCATCATTCATCATAAAGTATTAATGTGAAAATCCATACATATAGCTATTAAAATATGTGCATCCATCCAATATGTCATGTACATAATATAAAATTAAATATTATGGTATAACAATTTCATATATAAATCATTAAGATAGAGCACACTGAGTTCCTTAGAGCATAAGAGTATGCATGTGTCAAAATTATGCAACATCATAAAATATACATAATACATCAAAATGGAGAATAAACCCTACTATTTATAGCTAGTATTGTCCTCCTAAGACCTATATTTGGCCATGTTAGTGGTGGAGGTATTGGCTACTTAGGATAAAGCACCTCATACAATGTCTACACAATCTTCCTAGTTGTTTTGGTGATATTGGCCACCACTTATGTCAATCCCTATGGTGCTATAATTAGTTCTCATAATTGATCTCTCTCAAACATAATCTCTATGCATCAATTTGGGATGCTATAGCTTCTCCTATAGGCCATCTTGGTCCACCTATAAAGTATATTGTTCCATGAGGGCTTGGTCCTCCTCTCCAACCACATAATTTCTCTCTACTTTTAATGCATCCTCCTTAGAAAATAATATTGTCAACATCATCCAAAGTTTATTTGTTGATGTCTTTCTACCTAGAGACCTAGCTTTTTCCTATTGTCTTAGGGGCCCTTGTTCCTTTTGATCATCTATATCCATCAACTCTTCCTAGGCATTCCCATATCTTGTCCTTCTTCCAAACAAATATTCTTATTCATGTAATATTGCCCTAGATACTTCCTCTACACCTCATCCATGCGAGATTAACATGAATTTGTACATCTAACTAGCATAAAATAATCAACCTTAACATCATTCACTATTGCCACCAGGCCAAATGTTCTCTTGTAGTCCTAGCATCCTTTTCATCCTCATGTGGGTCCTATGACACCCATGCCAACCACCACTAACTCATTTGTGTTGATATTTACATATGTTCTGAAAAATTATGATTTTAAGCTTTGTCTTTTAATTGATAATTTAAATAAAAAATGGTGCAATGCTTATATTTTCTAGCAAGTTTGCTATCAAAATTTCACTAGACATATTATATGATCAAAATATCCAAAATAATGCATGCTTTGTGATTGCATTATAATCCCAATTATAATAACATACTAATCATTTCTTTGTTGCTAGATTATTTTTCAAAAATAATATGAAAAATAAAATAATTAATTGTCTTAAATGCAAATGTCTATTTGCAATAAGAATCATACCATTAAGAAAAACAAATTGTTTGCATTAATTTTTTTAATATGCATCAGATTGACACTTTTTAATATTGCATTGAAATGTCACATAATATGTGTACATTTCATTTTGTATAGTTGTACCTGAAAACATGTGAAGGTGGGAAGACGAGAGTTGAAGAGATCTTAATTGTATTTAGTGGCTCTGAATTAGAGGGAGAATAAGAAAGGAGAAGGAAAAAAAAAAAAATCCTATGTTGGAAGATGCAATTGAAGTTGTGGACAAAAAGCAGAAGAGCAACAATCCAATATATAGAGAGGGAAACAAATATCTTCATTTGTTGGGGAATGGATTTCATTTGATTTGCGAACACAAGGATTGAATTCAATGTTTGGGATTGACTATTTTGTTTTCCCTCTGTATTGCTCTCAGGTCTAGACCTCCATAACAATAAAAAAAATTTATGCGGAAAGCAGTAGAAATGAAGAAGTCAAATTTGAACAATAGCTTGAAAATTGTGATTGACAAACTGTGCCATGAGGACAATGAATATGCGTTCCATTGCTTGCTTGTTGAACATTTCAACTAATACCTCTTTCATCTTTTATCTTTCAGGAGAGTATTGTCTAATAATGAGTATGACTTTATACGAAAGTCAAAAGAAAAAATTACTTAAACAACTTGCTTTTAACTATCGACTAACAACAAAGGATGTCAGGAGCATGAGCAGGAGTGGGAGTCGGAGTAGGAGTCAACGTGGGAACTAGTTCAGGTTTGAATTTTGTTTTCGCTGGATCTGGGAGCCCAGAGGATTCCCCCTTGATCCTTTGGATGGGGCCTCGAATGATACTTGGGACGGTGGTACCAATACTGCCAATGATAAATTTGTCACCTCTGACAAATCTAGTGAGGTTGAGGGCCCTACTAATAAGATTCCCTCTGTGGAATGCAACAAGAAATAGGGCTCTCTTTTTGCAACAAAACTTAAAGGCAAGGCCATTTTGCCAGTACCGCATAAGGTGGACTAGGATTCTGGCACTTTCTCCATCTCCATTCCACACAATATTATAGATCAAAATGTGGCTCAGATGCACTTGGTCTTGGTTGGAAAATTTATCAACCCACACCCAAATATTGGGGCTGTTAGATCCTGGGTGGTGAGGAAATGGAAAGGTAAAGGTCAAATTGATGTTGTGGCTATGGTTGGTGGCTTCTTCTCCTTTTCATTCTCTTGTGAAGAAGATTTTTGATCTATTTTGGTGGGAGGTCCTTGGATGCTAGGAAAAGATTCATTGGCCCTTAAAAAATGGGAACCAGGTTTTAACCCTAGAAAGACTAGGATTGTAATGAAGCCCCTATTTGGGTCAGACTGCTAGGTTTACCTATGGAATTTTGGGGAGAATAAATATTTGCAGGTATTGTTGCCTGCTTTGGGGAGCTAATCTTAGTCGACCTAATGACTGCAGCAAAAAGATGACTGGTCTATGCCAGACTATGTGTTAATGTCAAACAGTCCTCAAACCTACCTTCTGAGGTAGATATTTTCTCCAAGCTCAATAGATGGGTGCAAAAAGTGGACTATGAATCCATCCCCTTTGTGTGTTTTCACTTTAAAAAAGTTGGTCATTGGGCCAGGCAGTGCCTGTCTAAGCTAAAGAAGGAATGGAGAAAAAGGAATGAGCCGTTCTTAGAAAAGATGGATGCTCTAGTCGTAGAGCCTTCCTCGATTGTTTTGGGATATGATCTAGTTGGTACTAGACCTAAGCCAATCATTTCTGCTGCCTTTGACCCGAGCATCTTGGTTCTTGTGGAGATTGTTGGGGAACCCTATAATGTGTATGCCCCCCGTATTGATGGGGTTTCCTCAATCTCTACTGGATCTACCCAGGATAATCCCATTTGCTTGATTGTTAATATGGATAACTCTTGTGAGGCAAATCCCCCAACCTACCCCTTGCAGGATCCGCCTCCTAAAGACCCTGCTTCTTTTATTGAGGTCAAGCCCAACATAGAAGAAGGAACTCTCCTATTGGCCAAATCACACGGATTTTTTGGGGGGTATTAACCAGAAACAGACAAAGAGCGGACTGTGGGTCAGAAACTAGGGGGGTGGGAAGACCATCTAATGTAGTTAGCAGAGATAGACAAAGTTGGTTTGTCATTGTAGATGGAGCTTAGAGAACATTACTAGAAATGGGGATGGGATCCCCAAAAATAAAAAATGAAGGTCATCTCATGGAATATAAGGGTATTAAACCACCCCCATAAGCATGACCTACTATCTAATTTAGTCAGAGATCACAAGCCTGAGATTTGCCTTGTCCAAGAAATGAAAAAATGCCTGGTAATAAAGTGGAAAAAATCAAACTGGCGATTTTTGGAGATTGTGGTGTTCAGTGTGTGGATGCTAATGGTGCTTCAAGAGGTATTGCCGCACTTTGGAATCCAAGACTTCTATATGGTAAGGTGGTTCTCTCTTCTCCCAATCATATTGTTACTAGATTATTTAATCTTAAAGATTGATCCTCCTAGATCATTTCCAACATCTATGCTCCTAATTGGAGATCAGTTAGGAAAACTTTGGTCTTCCATTTGCCTTGCTAAATCTCTCTTCCCTAATGAGAAATGGATCCTTCTAGGAAATTTCAATACTCCTCTCTCTAATCTGGAGAAACCTAGTGGTATACCTATTTCTATTGATAGTAGACAAGACTTGGCTGACATGATCAACTCTTTGAGCCTTTTAGTTCTTGATTTTGTTGGGGCCAAGTTCACCTGGTCCAATGAACGTAGTGGGGAGGATCTTATTCAGGTCAAGCTTGATAGGGGTCTTATCTCTCCTGATTGGCTTCGGATAGCCTCCTGCAGACTGAAAGCCTTGGTCCATTTTGGATCCGATCAATTCCCCATATACCTCTTGATTTCTCTGCTGTCTGGCAGAAAGGCGTACCCCTTCAAATTTGAGAAAATGTGGCTAATGGCCCTTGAAATCCGAGATAAAATTTTGGAGTGGTGGAATATTGATATCTAGGGAATGGCTATGTTTCGTATAGCCAAAAATCTCTCCAATGTCAAGTCTAATATACAACGTTGGAACAAATCCACTTTTGGCAACATCTTCAAAGCTAAAGAGAAGCTCAAACTGGATCTTGCGGAGGTTCAAAATCATATTCAAGCTTACGAGTTTGATAAAGATGTCTCGAATAATGAAATTGATATTTTGACCAAATTACATGATATTATCTCCAAAGAAGAATAATTTTGGAAGCAGAGATCAGAGCTTTATGGCTTAAAAGTGGTGACAAAAACACTACATTCTTTCATATGACGACTCTTAAGCATAGGGCTACTAACATAATAAACAAAATTCAGATCGGGTAGAGATGTGTTGATAAACATGATGAGATTTTCCAAGAAGACATCAATTTTTTCTCTAAGATCCTTTCTATAGATGACCCTCTTGATCCTTTAGCTCATAATGAAATCTTGCAGGAGATTGATGTACAGGGGATGTTCACTCCTTTAGGGTTTGCTTATTCTTGATGTCTCCTGAGGTTGTCTCTTGAACCATCCAATGGTTCCACTCTTTCCAACCTTCCAAATTTTGTAGAGCCCACCCTTACTGACCTTCCTAAGGTCCTTAGAATAAGGTAACCTCCCCTTTTTTAGTGAGTGTCCAACACTCCTTATTAGAGACCTTCCTATTCAACACTTTAACCAAGAGCCAACCCTCTCTACCATAGGATCTTCATTACACATGACCAACACACTTAGGGATGATTTGCCTTAGTTTTCCAACCCTATCCCTTCATTTATGGACTTTGGTGTTCAACAGTTTCAATCTTTAGGGCCGTTCTACTCTTTTAGGCCTACTAGGAGACCTAGTTCAATTAGCCCTATCGGTGAGGTATTTTGCAGTTATTTGTCAGAAATCCTGAACATTGGTATGAAATCTTTAGCTTTTTAGATACCCTTTTTGGAAGCTTCATACAATATCACAAAATTGGACATGGGTTTGGTCGCTAACCATCCTAACCCTTTTTAGGCCTAATTCCTCCTTTTAAGCCTACAAAATAGGGGTTTGCTTGAATGTCTTCGCTAGTCTGATTGCTCAAGGATTTTTATGATTATCTTAGGTCTGTACACCCTTGAGGATGTCCAATCCAACATGGAATCAAATCCATCCAACGGATTTACCCATCTAGGGCCTGTTGTCCATGATCCCCATTGCTTGCCAACTCAACGTGCCAAGCCTAGGGTATGGTGGCAAATATGGAGTTTAGCCCACCTTGTCTTAAAAAAAAATTGAAATCATACTTTACAAGCCCTCCTAGCATTCCACAAGGTTTTAGTATGAAGTTCCACCCTAGAATGCTAGGTATGAGCCATAGAGTCTTCAAAACCCTTGTTTTAAAGGTCTTTAGGACCCACCTACAAAAAAAATGACAAAACTTACAAACTATAACACTTCAAAACCTTAAATCACTAGGAAATGAAAGGTGTGTCTCTTCTCTAACAATTCATGCCTTGATCTAGGCTTGGAAATCCATACAGACTGTACAAAAATAGTTAAACTCAACTACTACTCGTTGAAAACACAATTTTTGAAAGGCTAAACTTACTTTTCTTCCTTTAAATCTTCAACCAACATTCTCATTAGTTGTCCCAAGCCTTATATTGGCCTTGGGTTGGATACAAATTTCTTTAACTAAAAAAGACAATCAACTAGTCGTTGGTGTTTGGAAAATGCAAATGTTGCAAAGTTGCTATGAGCAACTTTTGCAACTTTTTACAACTTTTACATAGTTGAGCAAATTTTGCCCAAATAAAACTTGGGCCACTTCTAAAGGTTAAAACGACCTTAAAACCTCCTAAATTTCATCAAACCAACCTATTCTAACACAATACCAACTTATTCTACCAAATTCTCTATCTAGCACCCTTAAGAGCCAGTAGGCCAACATTGGCCAAACAATATCTCTTAGGGTCCTTACATCATATGAGCACTTATTCAAAATCCTAGACATCCATGTAGCTTTTGACTCTGGTATCCTTTCCCATTTGATTAGATAGTCTCTATAGACTCTTCTCCTAGTCTTTTTCACAACCTTAGAATCCAAAATGCATTCCAATGTGACCGGTTGGCTTGGAGATAAATCTTGTAACCAATCTACATCTTCTATAGAAGTAGGTTCTTCTTGATTTTTAGCTATTTGTGACCCTTTGTATAGATACAAATCACATACATTGAAGATTGGGGATATGTCTAAGTTTGGAGGTAAATCTAACTCATATGCATTATGGCCAAATTTATGCATCACCTTAAGAGGTCCAATCTTCTTCATGCATAGCTTTCTAGGTTGTCCCTTGGGTAGCCTCTCCTTCCTCAAGTAGGCAAACACTAGATCACCAACCTTATAGTGTACGTATCTTCTTTTCTTATCTACTAGTGCCTTGTACTTCTCATTGTGTTGCTGCAATGTCTTCTTGACCTACTCATGTATCTCTTTCATATTCTCTGCAAAGATTTCCCCTTGTGCAGGGTTAGTGCAGGATCAAGGGGGGCCAAAAAGTGGCGATGTGAAAAAAATAGCCTTCCTCACTCACCTAAAAACGTGAAAATCTGTGTTGACTTTTTGCTTGGCCTGGGTGTCAGTACACCTTGGCCTGGTAATTACCTATGCAAATCGGATATCCAATTTTATTGAATATCTGATTTTTATTTGTAATTTTAATTTAAAATATATATTATATGTTACGTATTATATAATATGTATTATATTATATATAATATAATATAATATTATATTATATGATATAATATTATATTATATCATATAATATTAAATTATATGATATAATATTAAATTATATTATATATTATATAATATTGTATTATATTATATATTATAATATAATATAATATTATATTATATTATATTATAATATAATATAACATAATATTATACTATATAATATAATATAATATTATATTATATATTATATAATATTGTATTATATTATATATAATATAATATAATATTATATTATATTATATTATATATAATATTATATTATATTATATTATATATAATATAATATAATATAATATATAATATAATATAATATAATATAATATAATATAATATGATATAATATATAATATAATATAATATAATATAATATAATATAATATTATATTATATTATATTATATTATATATATAATATAATTGTGTAGGGGAAAAAGCGAGACTAGGCTAACATGCCCTAATCCTACCTTTTGACACACATTGTGGAATACGAAAGAGCCTAGAGGTATCACACAATTGCCTACTTCTTTTTAAAGAGAGAGCCATGGGCTACCTATTAGGGTTTCTATTCCTTTGTTGTAATTGAAATATAAAATGATGCAAGTTCAATTCCTAACCCTAAAGTGCAAGTATGAACTAATAACAAGATTGCAGAATTGAGATTAAACAATGGAAAGCTGTAAACAAAAGGACAAGGCAAGAATGCAGATGCGTACCCGGAGTTAAAATCTGAGTGAAAATGTTCGGGACGGGGGCACAGGTGCCACTGTCCTGATACTGCTCCTGAAACTACTGTTTTGCAACCTATAAAGCTGTCGGAAATGCTGAAACTTGCTGTCTGACAGAAGGACCAGGGCGCCCAGTGCCCCTGTCCCACGGAGCAGGGTGCCCAACGCCCCTGTCCTGGCAGGACCAGGGCACCCCATGCCCCTGTCCTGGTCTTTGCCCTAAAATTTGGTGTGTAATTCAGTTTCTATCTACTTCTGCCAGATCTGCAACTTGCGGCATCGTCCGAATCTCGAAATCTGCACTTATATCTAAAAAGGTATGGTGGGTGGCTATATAGGGTTTTGCCTTAGTCAAACCCCCGCTTTGGTGATTTCCACCTCCACGAATAGCCAAGTTGTATTTTAAAAGTAGTGTGTGTGCAGACCTTGTGTGTGTGCAAGATCCTAAAATGCAAGTAAGCAAACTAGAGCAACCTAGAAAGTAAACCCTAATTGCTTGTAAATGATAATGTAAATGCTCCAAATCAAGATGCAAAGTGATCTAAAGCATGAATACAAATGATATAATGAAGCTTATGCAAAGACATGAAAACAACATGAAATCATACCCAACCCCAAGGGAGGGGTACAAGCCAATCTTCAGTCGGTGATCCCCTATTGTTCTTTAATGTCTTCAAAGCCATAAATGGATGAATGAAATTGATGAATGCTTGATGGATGGATGTTGAATGTTGTTGAAGTCTTCAAAGATCTTCTCTTTCGCTGTGTAGAAGGCCCCTGAAACCAAAATTCGGATCCTTTCAAATGAAGAAAGAGAGCTCTTATATATGAAACCCTAGGTCTTAATTTCAACTTTTGGCCGACCTAGAGATTGAATCTCCTGCCAATTTCTTGGGGTTAAGCTTTATTTTATGATTGGATCACGCTCCTAAAATTTCGAGAAAAATGTCCGGGACCGTGTGCACTCCGAGCACCATGGTCCCGACAACTTTTCACCAAATTTTCAGGGTCGTCGGATATGATGATTTTAGAGAGAATCTCAAAGTTACAGGTGATTTCGAGATGTTTTGACCCCCGAAATCAAGTCCCCAAGTTCAAAATAGGACCTAATTAGGGTTTTTGATTAAATGATGTATTGGAGGAATAAAATGAAAGGGGCACACTTTAATGAAAAGGGCCCAACTTTATGATATGGGAGATGATAAAAATAGAACCTTAGACCTAATTAAGTGCTAAAGGGGAAATGCAATGCAAAATGCAAAATGCGCCAAGGCGGGTGCTAAACTAGGTGTGAAATTGTACCACCCTAGCAAGTGCGTACAATTTACGATGCTACATTTAGCCCCCACTTTAGCGGTCATATGAACACTACGTGCATATGCAAACTAAATTACAAAAAAGTAAAGATTATTTGAAAAATGATATATCCATAAGTCTGTCGAATGAAGCCCCCAGCAGTATCTGCAGTACACAGTTAGGAACCGCACCCTACAAAACACACGTTAGATCACAAAATCACCTAATGCTTACTAAGGAAGGTGATGAAAATTCGAGGGTAGCTATATGCCCCCCCCTATTTCGGCTTGCTAATTTTAGTGAGTTGAAACAGGGTATCATGTTTACCACTTCGAATTGTTAAAGAATATTGATGACAAATGCTCACAAGAAGATTTGATATGAGATCAAAAACTAATGGAGAATCATTTGGTAAGAAAGAGGACTAAATCTCAATTCCAACACAACAAAGAGTGTGAGGATTTGAGAGTTCTCTAACACAAGATGAAGGATGTAAATGGAAACAAAATGCAAAGAGAAGAAAAGAAAGGAAAAAAAGCATGAATACACACATTGGTGATCCATGAGAAGAATAGTGAGAGAGAAAACATGGACTTCTCACCCCTAGGTCTTGTCTAGGTGATCCATGGGAAAAAGGACATGGAAAACTAGCCCCTAGAGTCTGTCTAGGTGATCCATGTAAGGGAGGAGAGTGAGAAAGTCTAGCCTTATGCCACTAGTTCCACTCAACCTCGTGCATGTGTGTGTAAGTAAGGTGAGAAGCACCTCATAGGAGTCTATGCCCGAGTATGCTACAACCTGTATATGTATAGTACAAAAGCATGACATCTCACTCTAAGAGTCTGTGCTCTAGTTCCGAGAATAATCACCTTGCATAAAAGAAAAATGGAGACATCTCGCTCTAAGAGTCTGTGCTCTGGTTCCGAGAATGACCCATTGCTCAAAAAGTGTAATGTTTATGTCGTAAGCAAAGTAGAACAAGGATACCTACCTTCATCACAAAAGAAGATACCCCAAAAATGCAACAATGTCATAGATCCAAGCAAGAGAGTTTTGCACTCTTTAAGAAAGGATAAGATAGTTGAAAAAGGGATATCTTGTAGTATGTGTAAAGGAGATCCTTAGAGGAGAAGAGATCTTTGTACAAAAGACACCTATCCCCGAGAGGAATTGTCTTAGACAAATATAACATCTTCTAGAATAAGACAAAGAAGGGAATAAGAATGCAATACTTCCTTCTTTTGCGAGGTGAAAGTGATTCTTAATGAAGGATGACACTCTTTTTAACCCAATTGGGAGAGTGAATTCATTATGGATGTATTTTACCAAGTGCAAAAGAGGTTGTAGTCAAGGAATTACACCTCTTGTAAGAGAGAATCCTTGAACAAACAACCACAAATGCATACAAGGAATAACATCAAGTAATAAAGTTCACACCATCCACAAAATAGGAAAGAGTGGATCCTTAGATAAAAATAAGGAAAGATCATTGCCTCCCAAGGATAAGGACAATGAGAAGGACTTACAAAATCTTCTAGGGAGAGATTTAGACATAAGCAAAATGTACTACATACTCACATGAGTTCATGCAAGCAAGACATTAGTGTATGTAAAATGCTCCTCACAAGAAGTGGGTAGGATAAGAAAGAGAATACACATCTTCTCCCATATCTAGGAAAAGAGGATTCTAAAGAAAAGATGATCAATATTTCCACAATATTACCCCAAAGGGAAAATTTAACCATAAAAAGAAGAGATGTATGAAATCACTCTTGTCCCCATAGGAACAAGAGATAACATAGAAAATTAGGCTATTATGTTGCTTCAAAAATATGATTGCACTTGAAATTGTACCATCATGAATGACAATGAGCCCCCAGTAAATGAGCTACCAATGTCACATAATGATGAGCAACATAATAGCCATTAATGTTATTTAAAGACATGATAGACTAAATGAGGTATTTGAATATGACATGCTAAATGCTCAACTATAAGTGAGATCAAAAACATGTATAAAATGATAAAAATTGAAGAAGAAAAGTCACAAGAAATCTTAGAAGAGGGATGAGTGTAATTTATTAGAGCCTTATCCCTGGAGGAAAGGACTTTATGATGAATAGGAGATAAAGATTCATAAGTGGATTTAGAAATTTGAGGGGATTCATAAAGAGATTTGTTCATCACCAAGATTTCCTCACGAGGGGAATGAGAGTTGATAGAAGTAGAAGATGATTTAGTTGAAGTGAGATCATCATCACTACTAAATATAGCATTCACATTGAGAGATGGTCTTTTAGATGCTTTGGTGGGATTAGAAAGATTATATCCAAGTCCAAATGAATATTCATGCATGTTATGTTCTAAAGGAACTTTAATTCCTTATTCATTTGTGCCACAACCATTTCCACTATAGCCACTCTTAGCCAAAATGTGAAAACCACAACCACGACCATGAAGGGATGCTAAATCAGAGAGGGATGGTGATGCCCCATAGATCGCAGTGCTATTTGTATTAGAGGAAGATGTTGAAGAGTTATTTGAATCGGAGGTAGCCACAAAGTTGTTACTGAATTGCTTAGACAAAGTGGGCTTCTCTTGAGTTTCTTCCTTAGATTTTCCCTTCTCAATCTTAGGCACTCTATATTCTCCTACAAAAGTAGGGTTAAAGTCTAAAGATCCCCAATCATCATCCAAGAGAGCCTTTTCAGGAGAAAAGATATCTTTGGGAGAAGATTCTGATTGAGTAGAAGGATCAAGAGTACTAGAGGGGACACAATCCTTAAAGGAAGTAGATGCATTTGAAGTGGTAGAAGGATTGGAAGTAGTTGAACAAGAAGATCCAGTTCGTAATGGTTCTTGAAGATTAGTATCAGCTAGCAAGGTGTATGTTATATTGTCATAAATGAATTTGACTCGCCCATGCAAAGTTGAGGGGACAGCTTGCATACCATGAAGCCAAGGTCTCCCTAATAGAAGATTGTAAGTCAAATTACCAGAGATGACATGAATAGGTGTAGGTAAAGTAACAGGACCTACTGTAATAGGTAAGATTATGATACCCAAACATTCTTTACCAACATTATCAAAGCCTCGAATAGAAATAGAAGAACATTTAATGAGAGAATGATCCACATTAAGCTTGTCCAATAAATCAATACTACAAACATTAAGGTCAGATCCATTGTCCACAAGGGTTTGTCTTATAGCACTTTCATTGATAATAAATACAATCATAAGAGGATCATATTGATTTTGAATTTCATGAGAAGGTAACTCATCTTGTGTGAACACAATTTGAGCTTTGGGTTTGCTTGTAGAATCATTCAGGGAAGCCATGTTATTATTATTATTAATAGGTGTCATTGCAGGTGGGACATCTAAATTTTTTAAAGCATCTTGTAACATCCCATGATAGGCAAGTGAAGTTTGAACTAAATCCCAAATAGAAATCTTTTCCGGAGTAGTTTTAAGTTGTTCAATAAGATCATAGTCCTTACTAAGCATTTGTGAAATACATGGAGCTTGCGGAAGAATTGGTTGAGGATTAGGAAGAGAAACTGGAGTAACAGGAGGAGGATTAGGCTGCCTATTATTTCTAGTATTATAAGTATGGGCAACCGCATTATAACTCACTCTAGTTAATTGCTTGGCATAACTATAAGGACTTATAGGTTTTCTTCCTTGCACAATGATGATAGGTTTATTCAGAGTAAGAAAGGAATCATGACCATACCCTCCTTGGACAGTAAGGAGAGGTGATTTAGGAACTTGAAAGGTGGGAGAAGGATAAGCACCTTGGACTTCAAAGAGAGGCTTATTATGCTCATTCAAGTTTATCATGTTAACTAATTTAGAAGTTTTGTTCTTGTTTAAAGATTTCGATAAAGCCACAAAGTCATCAAGAGCATCATCCAACAAAGCATAATCATATCAATTAAAAGGTTTATCTTTTGATTCAAAAGGAGACATCTCTTCATAGAGGGGATCATTGAAAACAACTATGTTACTAGATTTAGTGGAAGAGTTGATAGGAATGGACCCTTGAGAGGAATCATTCGACTTATCTTTCTCATCACAAGGAAAGGGCATAGTAACAATGTTTATGAGTTTTTGGTAAAATGAAGGTTTGGTATCTTTAGGGTTCAAAAACTCATCTAAAGCTTCATCTAATTCATCTTGGCTATACTCATAATCAACATAATTACATACATAATCATAAATATGAACATCTTGCAAATAAAAATCTGACATTTTGAAAAAAAAAATAAAAATTGCATAAAACTTAAACACACAATGCAAAGAAACAAAACACACTCTTTCTTCCCCCCCCCCTTTTTTTTTTTTGAAATGAAACTTAAATGAAACACACTAAATCTAGATCTAGATCTAACAAATGCAATGCAAGAGAAAGCAATAATAAGTTCACGTCGGGTTCACCAAAATGTGTAGGGGAAAAAGCGAGACAAGGCTAACATGCCCTAATCCTACCTTTTGACACACATTGTGGAATACGAAAGAGGCTAGAGGTATCACACAATTGGCTACTTATTTTTAAAGAGAGAGCCATGGGCTACCTATTAGGGTTTCTATTCCTTTGTTGTAATTGAAAGATAAAATGATGCAAGTTCAATTCCTAACCCTAAAGTGCAAGTATGAACTAATAACAAGATTGCAGAATTGAGATTAAACAATGGAAAGTTGTAAACACAAGGACAAGGCAAGAATGCAGATGCGTACCCGGAGTTAAAATCTGAGTGAAAATGTTCGGGACGGGGGCGCAGGCGCCACTGTCCTGAAACTACTGTTTTGCAACCTATAAAGCTGTGGGAAATGCTGAAACTTGTTGTCTGACAGAAGGACCAGGGCGCCCAGCGCCCCTGTCCTGGCAGGACCAGGGCGCCCCACGCCCCTGTCCTGGTCTTTTGTGCTGAAATTTGGTGTGTAATTCAGTTTCTATCTACTTCTGCTAGATCTGCAACTTGTGACGTCGTCTGAATCCTGAAATCTGCACTTATATCTAAAAAGGTATGGTGGGCGGCTATATAGGGTTTTGCCTTAGTCAAACCCCCACTTTGGTGATTTCCACCTCCACGAATAGCCAAGTTATATTGTAAAAGTAGTGTGTGTGTAGACGTTGTGTGTGTGCAAGATCCTAAAATGCAAGTAAGCAAACTAGAGCAACCTAGAAAGTAAACCCTAATTGCTTGTAAATGATAATGTAAATGCTCCAAATCAAGATACAAAGTGATCTAAAGCATGAATACAAATGATATAATGAGGCTTATGCAAAGACATGAAAACAACATGAAATCATACCCAACCCCAAGGGAGGGGTACAAGCCAATCTTTAGTCAGTGATCCCCTATTGTTCTTCAATGTCTTCAAAGCCCTAAATGGATGAATGAAATTGATGAAAGCTTGATGGATGGATGTTGAATGTTGTTGAAGTCTTCAAAGATCTGCTCTTTCGTTGTGTAGAAGGCCCCTGAAACCAAAATTCGGATCCTTTCAAATGAAGAAAGAGAGCTCTTATATATGAAACCCTAGGTCTTAATTTCAACTTTTGGCTGACCTAGAGATTGAATCTCCTGCCAATTTCTTGGGGTTAAGCTTTATTTTATGATTGGATCGCACTCCTAAAATTTTGGGAAAAATGTCCGAGACCGTGTGCACTCCAGGTGCCATGGTCCTGACAACTTTTCACCAAATTTTCAGGGTCGTCGGATATGATGATTTTAGAGAGAATCCCGAAGTTACAGGTGATTTTGAGATGTTTTGACCTTCGAAATCAAGCCCCCAAGTTCAAAATAGGACCTAATTAGGGTTTTTGATTAAATGGTGTATTGGAGGAATAAAATGAAAGGGGCACACTTTAATGAAAAGGGCCCAACTTTATGATATGGGAGATGATAAAAATAGAACCTTAGACCCAATTAAGTGCTAAAGGGGAAATGCAATGCAAAATGCGCCAAGGCGGGTGCTAAACTAGGCATGAAATTGTACCACCCTAGCAAGTGTGTACAATTTACGACGCTACAATAATACAATACGTATTATATAATATAATAATATATTATATAATATAATAATATATTATATAATATATTATTATATTATATAATATATTATTATATTATATATGTTATTTAAAAATAATTTAAGTGTTGAAATTGGATATCTGATTTTCTGAGACTTTTATATTTAGACAACGACAGTCCTGTGAGTCATTTTTAACTCATGGGTCACGCGAATTTGTCAAAATCCGATATCCACTCCATCCAATATCCGGTTTTTTTGACAAAAAATTGCTAAAAAATTGATTTAGAGGTAAGAATTTTGTTGTTTTGAATCATTTTCATTCATTTTTTGTATTTTTTGTGAATGTTTATTTGATTTTTCATTGAAAATATTGTTTTTTTTCATGAAAACTAGGTTTTTTTAAAATCAAATACCTAATTGTTTAAATTTGTTAACTAAATTTAATTGTTTACATCCAATTAGGTTAAAAATGGGAGATAACAATGAAAACACTGACCAAGCACAACTGCAACAACCAAACCCTCATTTGCCAAACCCCCCCTCAATTCAAGATTTGATTGCACAAAATTTGAATGAATTGAGGGGGATTGCAAAAGTATATCGTAGGATCCCTCGTCTAAACCCATTGTTTGATCCTCTCACGTCGATCGTAAAAAGTATGGAAACCATGACTGAGGAGCACGATGCCGCCCTTTTGTGGTGAGATTCTATGAAAGAAAAATATGCAAATGGCTTGTCGTATATGGATATCAAGGATCTTGAGATATCCAAAGCCGAAATCGCCTCATTGTTTGTCAATCCCCATATTGGTCAACCTGTAGATCCCAAAAAAATAAAACTTTCTATCAAATGGTGCACAAATGATGGGATTGTGAAAAACTTTTGGGATCGTTGGTGGATGGTTTTCGACAAACCACCCAACAACAATCTTGATATCCCCTTCTATTTCATAAAAAAATTGTATGCTGAGTTTGTTTTACAGAAACATGTGAACTACTTTGACATCCAACCTTTCCAGGGTGTAGGTTTAGGTATGCCCTAAAATAGACCTGGGGTAGTCAGAGTAGTCTAGGGCCCATATGTCCCCCCTCCTCCTGTTGATCCCCCACCTGCAGTTCAGCATCCTGATATCATTTGTGAGGCAGCTTCACGGACCATATCGGCTATTCACTCGTTGAGTAGCCTTTTGGTTTCTCAGGTTGCGTCAGTAGCTCAACCTACTTTTGATGGTAGCGGTGCATTGGGTGGTGCTGACACGTCATCCTCAGCTCCACACATATGCGTGCCACATAGTTGTGTCATTTGTGGGCACGTATGCTTGGGTCCAGTTGGATAGCCCGTTGATCCTACTGTGGACAGTGCAGATTACGAGGTGTATGAGATGCATGATGCACCAGAGGTTATTACACAGACTGGAGGATACCCTGGGGAGTCCTCACATGCTAGAGGTGAGGAGGCACTGTCATCATACATTGATGATGTATTGGTAAGATTTGTGTTTTCACAGTTTATGTTATATTTTAATTAAATATTTATAAATTAGATAATATTAAGTATTAATTTTTATTTACATGGTCTATTTAATAGTTGATGATCGAGGATGAGTTGAGACAGATTCAGGAGGGCACCTTGTCGGCCATTTCATTTGGCCTCGATAGCTTGATAGTACATATATTATTGCACCTAGTCGTTTGTATTTTATTGTACATACATGCTCATCATTTATATTTGTATTAATTAGATTATGTAGTAACTTGCATGTATATATTATTTTACTCTTATAGGGCACAAGCAGCATGAGTGCGGTGCAGTGTGATCTAGGATCTGGTAGTGCAATTGGAGACAAGGGAAAGGTAATTGAATGCAAATATGATTGAATGAATAGTTTAAATAACTTATAGTGATTATACATGTCTAGACATAGATTGATAGTTTCATATACTTGTGTATATATACAGAGAATCCTTGGCTTCACATCCTTGATGACTACACCCAGTATACCTGAAGAAGAAGAAGAGATGCCTCGAGTAGATGTTTGTTTATTTTATTTTTTGATTAGTAGATATAATTTTTTATTATCAGTGACAATTATATGCTAACTTGTATCAATGTCATGTTTCTAAACATATGTAGGTTGTTTATGAAAATATTCAAAACATACCTCCTCTACCGAAGACATACATCAAGAGTCCTGCAAAGCTGAAGAGAAAACATGGAGATGAGGTAAACATGAATAGTTCAATTAAATAGTTCATTTTTATGTTAACTTTTCGAATGCGAATTATATAATATAACTAATATTAACTGTGATTTGTTTTTCTTGTGCAGGATCCTTCAGAGCCGAGCAGTGCAGCGAAGAGGATCGATTTTGATGATCCATCAGAAGCTTAGGATGTTATAGATAGTTTTGGGATGCTTACATGTCTAGTTGGCATGTATATTTTGTATATGGACATACATTCACATATTTAGACATACATTTTGTTTCAGTTGGTGTTTATGCCATATTTGTGTATGGACATACATTTGTAATCATTTGACATTTTTATATATACAGAAGTTGATATTCGATCATATAAATTGTTGCTCATCTGTGTGTGGTGTTATCATGGAAATCTTTAATCTTCATTCCAATAATTAACAATGGTTAATAATGGCTATTTAATGAACAATACAATTCATTTCATTTCATCGTAAGTGTTGTTTTTATAATGAACAATATAATTCATTTAATGAACAATACAATATAATTTATTTAATGAACAATACAATTCATTTAATCAACAATATAATAAAATTCATTCAATGAACAATACAATTCATAAACAATACAATTCATTTAATGAACAATACCCTATGCATGCTCCTGTTTTGCCCCCCCACTCGATCGAACACTTGAGGTCATACCCTACCGGCGTCGTCCCTTGAGCGCCTTAAGTGCTCAAAATTATCAAACTTTGACGGGCCCTAACTCGGAATCTGTGGCACCTGTGAATGATCCATTTGAACCTACGGGGCCATGAGAGAAGTCCCTACAAAAGCCTATCTCAGTTTTTCAAGTTTCCCTATGGTTTTATTAGGGCAGCAATTTTTTGGTTGGTGAAAAATCGTCAGTCTCACTCAATGGAATGTTGTCGCGTGGCCAATTTCTCATTCAGCTCATTGTGATGACGAACCGTCAGCTCTGACATGTCCAGTTAGGCATAATTACCCTATGCATGCTCCTATTATGCTCCCCCACTCGATCAAATGCTCGGGGTCATACCCTACCGGTGTCGTCCCTTGAGCGCCCTAAGTGCTCAAAATTGTCAAACTTTGATGGGCCCTAACTCAGAATCTGTGGCACCTGTGAATGATCCATTTGAACCTATGGGGCCACGAGAGGGGTCCCTACAAAATCCTATCTCGGTATTTCAAGTTTCCCTACGGTTTTATTAGGGCAGCAATTTTTCGGTTGGCGAAAAAATCGTCAGTCTCACTTAATGGAATGTTGTCGCCTGGTCGATTTCTCATTCAACTCGTCGCGATGATGAACCATTAGCTTCGACATGTCCAGTTAGGCATAATTACCCTACGCATGCTCCTGTTTCCCCCCCCCCCCCCCACTCGATCGAACGCTTGGGGTCATACCCTACCGACATTGTCCCTTGAGCGCCCTAAGTGCTCAAAATTGTCAAACTTTGACGGGCCTTAACTCAGAATCTGTGGCACCTGTGAATGATCTGTCTAAACCTACGGGGCCATGAGAGGGGTCCCTACAAAAGACTATCTCAGTATTTCAAGTTGCCCAACGATTTTATTAGGGCAGCAATTTTTCAGTTGGCGAAAAAATCGTCAATCTCACTCAATGGAATGTTGTCGCCTGGTCGATTTCACGTTCAGCTCATCACGATGACGAACCATAAGCTCTGACATGTCCAGTTAGGCATAATTACCCTACGCATGCTCCTATTTTCCCCCCCCACTCGATCGAACGCTCAGGGTCATACCCTACCGGCGTCGTCCCTTGAGCGCCCTAAGTGCTCAAAATCGTCAAACTTTGATGGGCCCTAACTCAGAATCTGTGGCACCTGCGAATGATCCGTTTGAACCTACGGGGCCATGTGAGGGGTCCCTACAAAAGCCTATCTCGGTATTTCAATTTGCCCTACGGTTTTATTAGGGCAGCAATTTTTCGGTTGGCAAAAAAATCGTTAGTCCCACTCAATGGAATGTTGTCGCCTAGTCGATTTCTCGTTCAGCTCATCGCGATGATGAACCGTCGGCTCTAACATGTCCAGTTAGGCATAATTACCGTACGCATGCTCCTATTTTTCCCCCCCACTCAATCGAACGCTCGGGGTCATACCCTACTGATGTCGTCCCTTGAGCGCCCTAAGTGCTCAAAATTGTCAAACTTTGATGGGCTCTAACTCGAAATTTGTGGCACCTGCGAATGATCTGTTTGAACCTACGGGGCCACGAGAGGGGTCCCTACAAAAGCCTATCTCAGTATTTCAAGTTTCCCTACGGTTTTATTAGGGCAGCAATTTTTCGGTTGGCAAAGAAATCCTCAGTCTCACTCAATGGAATGTTGTCGCCTGGTCGATTTCTCGTTCAGCTCATCTTGATGATGAACCGTCAGCTCTGACATGTCCAGTTAGGCATAATTACCCTACGCATGCTCCTATTTTTCCCCCCCACTTGATCGAATACTCGAGGTCATACCCTACCGGTGTCGTCCCTTGAGCGCCCTAAGTTCTCAAAATTGTCAAACTTTGACGGGCCCTAACTCAGAATCTGTGGCACCTGCGAATGATCCATTTGAACCTATGGGGCCATGAGAGGGGTCCCTACAAAAGCCTATCTCGGTATTTCAAGTTGCCCTACGGTTTTATTAGGGCAGCAATTTTTCGGTTGGGAAAAAAATCATCAGTCTCACTCAATGGAATGTTGTCGCTTGGTTGATTTCTCATTCAGCTCGTCGCGATGATGAACCGTTGGCTCCGACATGTCCAGTTAGGCATAATTACTCTACGCATGCTCCTTCTTTACCCCCCCCCCCACTCAATCCGACGCTCAGGCTCATACCCTATGCATGTGACATCCATGAAGGGATATGAAGGGATATTTTGTAAACAATCAGAAACCTTTAATGCTAATCAAGTTGAAGCCTTGAGATTTATGCAATATGGTTCAAGTCCAAAACCGTACCCTGAGAGCATTTTGATTTTACTTATGTCTTGTGTATTATAATAAAGACCAATTTGCCAATGTGACATCTTCATATGAGAGAAAAGCTTCATTTTATCTCAATACAGTTGTACCTGTTTCATTATTAGAAAAAATAAATATACAAAGATCTATTATTAGTATCCTCTAGATTATGGATTTGAATTGATGTTCTCAATTAGTTATTATCTGTTCAGTTTTTCTTCATAAGGCACAACCATCTGGTGGTTATCATATGAGGACAACCATCCATGACTTTCAAAGTAATTGATATTTATTCCTACACCTCACACTCACAAGATTAATAATAAAATGACATTTATGATTCATCAAATGCTGACAAAGTCTAATCAAAGTTCAACTTCAAGATGTATACAACATATTATATTCAACTTCAAGATGCATACAACTTACCATATTCAAGCTCATGCCAACCACCACTTGGATATTGTTATATGTCGATTAAAGTACAATATATGTAATAAAACCATATAGTCTTACAAAAAAGCCATCATAGACCATCTATGTCAATTAAAGTACAATTCATTTGTAATAGGGGCACACTCACAATCCGATATTGTTTGATAGTGGGGAACCCACGTATCAACCCACTCACTTGAACCCACTTATCAACCCACTCACTTGACTCGCACTGATCCCAATCACACCGAAGACAACTTTGAAAAAAACAAGCCAACACTCGTGTCCAAATGGTCCATGTACTTGCATCTGAGCTGAGAAATGAATGCATCTTTGAAGAATCTTTAATTGTTTGACAATCCAATCTATCTCCCACTGTTCCCTCCTCAACCGACCAAAAGAATTTGCTCACTGCTGAATCAAGAGTATCTCCATGTGACAATGCTGAACTACACCAATCAACAATAGAACGTGCATTAGAGAAATTTGCACCTGAAATCCTCAATTGCTCCTTAACTAGAGCTCTCTTCAAACATGCACCTACTCCATCATGCTCTCCCTTCCCATGCCCCGCCTCAAAAAAACACCAAATATGAGGTATACGCCTCTCCACATGCATTCTACTCAACCAATAAAACATATGCGCATTCTTGAATTGACCCGTACAATTATCTGACCATATTATATGTCAATCAATTGCAATATCTTTCTCATGCAAGAACTCAAAAAAAATCTTGAAAGAATGTTGCACATACTTGGAGGAGTGTGATTTATCATCGCTCATATAAAAATGATACTCCCTGATTATCTTCCTGTCCTCTTCTGTACTATCAGGAGCATGTCTATATGTAATGTGAACAAAAATAGCAATTTGGACTAAATTGTAGTATTGAGACTGTACCTCATTCTGTGGTTGCAATGTATAGTTCTCTGCAAAATCAACCACCGATACAATAGTGCCAATCGGGAAAGAGTTCTTACACATCCTGAACTGTTGATCCAACCACTGAGACCTATGGGTGTGCCTTGCATATTTGTAGAAAAGATTTTCCTTAAAATCCAAAATAAAATCAGCAATACTCACTTCTCTTGAGACTAATTCGCATCTAGAACCTTCACCTCCACTCTTCACAGTATATTTCACTATCTTGTATCTTTTTTTCTGAACATAATTATTTCCAAACTCATGTTCGCTGCCCTCATGAAAACATGAAACAAACTTTGACAACCCACCGCATTCTGAGCACTTCTCATTCAAATAATAATTTCTATAGAAATAGCAGCCATCATCTCTAGGGCATAAAAATAGATCTTGCAAGTCTCTTGATGATCTCGGAAATAACATTGCACCACACTCCTGCAACATCTCATTAGTATGCATTGTTAGAACGAATTATGACATAAAAGTTTCATGGTACATTGAAAACTCCACATGGTACTTGCAACAAAAGGTATTGCGAATCTTAAGAGGAACACAATAAAATGGTTTCAAAGATTTAAAGGCCCTTTGTGATATTTGCAAAGTTGGATGTAATTCACAAAATTTTTTGTACAACATTGTTTGGCTTGATTCCAAGAAATGTTTGGGATGCGGTGTGCGGTCTTGGTTGTCGATTCTTAATTTCAAAATGTCCTTTACATTGGGTGACACTCTAGAATTAGAGTGCCAAAATTGTTGAATCTCTTCTTCACATTGTCAGTCAACTTTCTATCAACACATGGAAGCTCCCACCAAATGCCCATGTATCTTGTTGAAGTGGATCGTCAAGTCTTTGTCTTCGTGCAAGTGCTCTATCCAAAGTTTTACAGTTTATGTTAAAATCAACACAAGTTTGTCTCATTTGACGAGCCTTGCTCAATTGATGGCTTACTAAGGAGGTTGTAATCACTCTTTGAGTGGCTCTCTTATCTCTTTCTTTGGTATTCTTTCCAATAGAATTGAGAGCATCAAATAGATTTTTTGCAATAATAGAATTTCTCTCCGTTTTCTTGTTCATACGAATAGTCAATTTGTTTAGCAATGGTCTCATCTTTATCATCTTTAGCAATTGAACAAAGAGTTGGCATTGCTCGGTCAATGTCTTATTGCTAAAATTTTGGTTGAAAAGTTTTGTAGCCCAAAACTGAACGGTTCTTGTTGACCTCTTGCCTTCAAGATTCGCAATAATGTTCTCATCGATTTCAAATAACCATTTTGGGGGATCTTGAAGGTCTTGGATTTGGAATTTGTCTTTCATCCATGAGAGGGTCTTCATTCTAAAGTAATTAGGTGTTACATATGGTTCACTTGGTGAGGCAATTCCACCTTCAATGTTAAAGTTTTCCACATTTTCACCTCCTATGTCAAAATTTCCACATGTTGAGCATCTTCATTATCACTTTCAACATTTTCATTTTCAATAACTTGTGGCACATTTTCCACATGTTGAGCATTTTCATTATCAATTTCAACATTTTCAAAATTTTCAATATTTTCACTTTCAAAATCTACATTTTCATTTTCAATAACTTGTGGCACATTTTCCACATGTTAAGCATTTTCATTATCACTTTCAACATTTTCAATATTTTCACTTTCAAAATCTACATTTTCATTTTCAATAACTTGTGGCACATTTTCAATTTCAATTCCCTCTTCAGTTGAAGTAACATTAGCAATATTTAACATACCTTATCTTCTCCCTCTATGACATTCTCTATCTCTTTCTCTATACACTTCAACTTGGTCATTTGAAAGTTTTCTTTTGCGTTTAGACTTTCGATGACTACTACTCCCCATTTCCCTCCACACATATGCTCCTTCGTGATTGACAATGTAAGTTTTCACTTTAAGAATCTCCCAAAAGCACTAATTTGTCTCTAGCTATCTGCAACCCCGTGATCATCAACAGAAAACATAGGACCCAAACTGTCAGCCCTTGGAATCAACAGAATGGCCCACAAACCATTTTTTTTTTTGGTTTTTTAGTACCAAAATCGGATATCCGATAAAATTCGATATCTGATTTTAGTACAAAAATATGTGGTCCCCCAAAAAAATTCTCGTTGCCGCCATTTACGAACTAAACTACCACATGGCAGAAATCCGATATCTGATTAAATCGGATATCGGATTCTATTGGTCATATTTTAGAGAGAGAGAGAGGAGGAGGAGAGGAGAGAGAGGGAGAGAGAGAGAGAGAGGAGGAGAGGGAGAGAGGAAGAGAGAGAGAGAGAGAGAGAGAGAGAGAGAGAGAGAGAGAGAGAGAGAGAGAGGAGGAGAGGGAGAAAGAGAGAGAGAGAGAGGGAGAGAGAGAGGAGGAGAGGGAGAGAGGAGAGAGAGAGAGAGAGGAGGAGAGGGAGAGAGAGAGAGATAGAGAGAGAGAGAGGAGGAGAGGGAGAGAGGGAGAGAGAGAGAGAGAGAGAGAGAGAGAGAGAGAGAGAGAGAGAGAGAGAGAGGGACAGAGGGGAGAGAGAGAGAGAGAGGAGGAGAGGGGGAGAGAGAGAGAGAGAGGAGGAGGAGAGGGAGAGAGAGAGAGACGGACAGAGAGAGAGAGGAGGAGGGAGAGAGAGAGAGGGAGAGAGAGAGAGGGAGAGAGAGAGAGAGAGCGAGAGAGAGAGAGCGAGAGGGAGCGAGAGAGAGAGAGAGAGGAGAGAGGGAGAGAGGGAGAGAGGGAGAGAGGGAGAGATAGAGAGAGAGGAGGAGAGGGAGAGAGGGAGAGAGAGAGGAGGAGAGGGAGAGAGGGAGAGAGAGAGAGGAGGAGAGCGAGAGAGGGAGAGAGAGAGACACAATATGACCCTCCTAACGACATGATTCGGTGTCTTAAAGGGGTCCGATGGTGTCGTTAGGGGTCATATGGTGTCCATAGGGGTCATATGGTGTCCCATGAACCATTATGACCTCTTAGGACACCATATGATCCCTAATGACACCATATTGGGTCGCTTGGGTCATATTGTGTCCTAAGGTGTCATATTGTGTCTTAAGGGGTCCTATGGTGTCCCAAGACACCATATGACCCCTATGGACACCCATATGACCCCTAACAACACCATAGGACCCCTTAAGACACCAAATCATGTCGCTAGGGGTCATATTGTGTCCTACGAACCCCGTACGACACAATATGATCCCTAACAACATGATTTGGTGTCTTAAGGGGTCTTATGGTGTCGTTAGGGGTCATATGGTGTCCATAGGGGTCATATAGTGTCTTGGGACACCATAGGACCCCTTAAGACACAATATGACCCCTAACGACACAATATGATCCAAAGTGACCCAATATGGTGTCATTAGGGGTCATATGGTGTCTTAAGAGGTCATAAGGGTTCATGGGACACCATATGACCCCTATGGACACCATATGATCCCTAATGACACCATAGTACCCCCTTAAGACACCAAATAATATCGTTAGGGATCATATTGTGTCGTATGGGGTCGTAGGACATAATATGACCCCTAACGACATGATTTGGTGTCTTAAGGGGTCCTATGGTGTCGTTAGGGGTCATATGGTGTCTTGGGACACCATAGGACCCCTTAGGACACAATATGACCCCCTAACGACACAATATGACCCAAAGCGACCCAATATGGTGTCATTAGGGGTCATATGGTGTCCTAAGAGGTCATATGGGTTCATGGGACACCATATGACCCCTATGGACACCATATGACCCCTAACGACACCATCGGACCCCCTTAAGACACCAAATCATGTCGTTAGGGGTCATATTGGTGTCCTACGACCCTGTAAGACACAATATGACCCCTAATGTTATGATTTGGTGTATTAAGGGGTCCAATGGTGTCGTTATGGGTCATATGGTGTCTTGTGACACCATAAGACCCCTTAAGACACCAAATTGTTTCGTTAGGAGTCATATTGTGTCCTATGACCCTGTAAGACACAATATGACCGCTAACAACATGATTTGGTGTCTTAAGGGGTCCTATGGTGTTGTTAGGGGTCATATGGTGTCCATAGGGGTCATATGGTGTATTGGGACACCATAAGACCCCTTAGGA